>NW_026127029.1:0-129157 GCF_943737965.1 Phodopus roborovskii | reverse complement strand
CCTGGGGCTTACTGTCCTGCCCATTTCCATTTCCATTTCCATCTCTGTCTCTCCCATTGCTTCCAAGTCCTTTTTGAAGTATTATTCTTGAAGCCTTCCTGTGAGTGTACAATAGGTAAGAGCTGAGGGGTCACTGTAATGGGCAAATGGTGTTGCTCAAGAGAGTGTGGACATTTGCATGAGTATGTATATGTTAGGATATTGTTTCAGAGTGTGAGAGTTTGTATGGGACGTCCATTCTGTGTGGTTCTTCCATGATGTGTGTGGTACTTGTAGCATATGTAGTGATAATATTGATCATGGGATCTAGAATTAATAGTAGAAAAACCTGTTAGCATCACTGTGAGGAGTTTCTCTAGTGAGTTAATTGAAATAGGAAAATCCCATCTAGATATAGACAGAGATATACACTGGCCTGAGATCCCAAGCTGATTAATAACAAAGGTGAAAGAAGGGCTCTGGCATTCTCCTCTCTATCATTTATGATTGTGGATGCTATATGACCCCGTGCCTCGTGTTCCTGCCACCATATGTTTCTTCCCTTACATGATGGACTGCATGCTTAGACTATGAACTAACACCAGTTTATTTAAGGTTATTTTTTTTTCTGGCATTTTGTGACAACCTCAACAAGAAAAGTAACTAATACAGAAAGAAACTGGCATCAGAGTGATGCTTTTGCAGCTAAACCCAGACGGTGGTTCTTAGGCCTTTGAAAATAGATACAGAGAAAAAGTCTGAGATTTGCAACATTGACACAGAAAAAGCCCAAGAATGCATGTGTGTGTTAAGTGTGCTTTGGATGGATGTGTGAGAGCAGTGTGTATGAATGACATACATAATGTGAGAGAGGGTTGTGGGAAAGGCTGTGGAGTAAGTGGCTCAAATACTTCGTGTCATAGGAAAGGATGGTAGTGATTGTGCTTGTATGTTAGGGTTTCTGTGTTGTGATGTATTGTAGTGGGAAGGGCATGTGTATATGCCACATGATGTGTTTCTATGATATGTACTATATGTATCTGAGCCTTTATGTACATGTAGTGACTAGTGTACATTTATGGGTTTTTTTCCGTGTTTTCAAGTTAGGAATAGGTTTTACTGCCGGCTGGTCTGGACCCACAGATTTGACAACTCCAAATAACACACACAGAGTCTCTGTAGTAGATACAATGCGGTTGGCCAATTACTAGTTTCTTACCAGCTAACTCTATCTTAATTATTAACCCATTTCTATTAATCTAAGTACTTCCACATGGTGTTATCTTATCGGAGAGAGAAGCTGGCCTTTTTCCTCTCTCAGTCCTCCATCTTGAGATCTTGTCCCTAGTACTTCATCTCTCCTCCTTGTCTCCCAGTCCTGAGTACTCATGCTTTTCTGTTGGCCAACAGTGCTTTATTCATTAACTTGAATACCAGAAACATATATACAGAATGAAATCTCCCATCATCTCCTTTATTATGTCTAATATAAAAAGAAGGGGTTTTAACTTTAACATAGTAAAATATGTAACAAAACAATTATGAAATAAGAATCACAGTTAACAATACTTAGTTCATTAACATAAATGATGCCCCTCATGTCAAGAAGGGTCCAGTCTGCATGGATATTTCAGTTCAGGTAGCTGTAACCACAGAGGGACAAGGTCTCTGGGCCTGGTCACTCCTTAGATTCACTGTGGTACTGCTAAAATGTAAAAGACTTTTCTGTGACCCCTAACAGCTGCCTCCCTTCCTCTCCTTTACCAGCCCACCATTCAGAGACACTGCCAACTTATTAAAAGCTTCAGTCAGGAAAGATAGATGGAGGTGACCCAGGCCAATCAGTTTTCATTGGGTCTGATCATTCTGGCAGCTATAATAAAGCATCACAAAACACGTGGCTTACAAACAATAGGGATTTCCTCTTCATTCAGCTAAAGAGGGTGAAGGCTAAGGCTGAAACAGACTCTTGTCTGGTTAGTCAGTTCTGTGGCTCTTGATAATGCCTCTGACTGTTTTCTTATATGACAGATGAATTCCACTGATGGGGCTCTGCTCTCATGGCCTAGGACACGCTCTATGATCTCATGCTATGCTATGTGGGTAGGGGTTTCCATACAAGTATTATAGGAGATGGGACCCCAATTGAGACCTCGAACATAGCTGGCTGGACTTCTGTTCCCTCTCTCCTCCCAGGGGCAGACACAGCACAGCTCCTGCTTTGTAACCATTTGAGCCAGTCTGTTAGTGTTGTCACTCTCTTCTTATCTTCCCCATGTTGATCCATTTCTTCTGTTTCTCTGGAGAATCCTAAACATGACAAACACACCTGCCTGCTAGGAATGTGAAGTAGAGAAGAGAATGGAGGTGGAGAAGAGGAAGGGAAATGAAGGGAAGGGGGGAAGGAGGCATAGGGAAGAGGGAGAAATGGAGAGGAGAGGAGGAAGGGGAGAAAGGAGGATGAAGGAGACTGTTGAGTTCCCTTCTACCATCCAGACTACACATGCTGGACCAGTCGCAGTGCAGAGACAAAGGGTGAAGCAACAGCACCGAGACTTCAGCTGTGTGTGACCATAGCTCCGTTGACTGTGAAGGGATGCTTGTGCAATGTGCTTGTAGAGGGACTCCATGCTGTCACTGCTAGTGGTAGGGAGAGACACTCCTGCCTCAAGGGAGCCCAAACAGGAGTCCAGGATTAGAGATCATGCAAAACAATGAGAAGTCCCTGGGAGCCATACAGCCTCAGGAAGACTCTCTGTACTCGGGGGACAAAGGCAGAGTCCCAGGATGCACTTGTAGGCATGATCTTGGCAAAGACTCCTAGTCCCTCCTATTAAAGACTACCAGGCTTAGAGAAAGCACTCATAAGTGTACTTCCTCCATTGAAAGTGAGGCAGCAGGCAAACACACAAATCACTGGTGAGGATAGCCTTACTCATCGGTGGTGCCTGAGACTAAAGACAATGCTAGGTGGAGAGAACCCTAAGGCTCTTCTCTGACATCCCCTAACTTTCAGGCTAGGGTCATGTGTTGAGAAAGTTTGTCCTATAAACTAAAGCCACGTGTGCATTCTGGAGGTCCTAGCTGTACCATTTTGATGAAAGTGACAAGCTATGTCTGACTGCTCAGAGCAGGGCCCCGAAGGGTATTCACAGAACCCAGGGTAGAGGCAGAGGCCTGGTCATTAAGGCCCAACCCAGCCTGAAGTGCTCCAACTATACCTGTTACTGTCCTGCCACAGCACAGGTGTTTGGCAATGGAAGAGAGTCATGGCTGGCCTATTATCAGTTTTTTAGCTGTTGAGGCTTTCCCAGCCACCCAGGCTTCCAGGCAGTGTCCAATGACACTGCGGGCTTTTCTTCTGCTTAAAAGGTGTAGCCTGTGCCACACCTGAACAAGATCCACAGACACATGTACATATTTCAAAGCTCCATAGTTCTGAACTCTGTGTGACATCCACTGCCATATCTTTAGGGGCAAGCATTAACCCCCTAGGGTTTACCGCCGCACCAACTGTATATGTGTTGGTATATTATACAATGTGAACAGTTCAAAACCAACTCGTCAAGCATAAGCTCTTGACAAGTCGGAAATTTCCCTATGAAGAGTCCTTTTTTGCATCTTCACATGAAATATACTGATGGAATTGCCTAGCCTTATCTAAAGATGAGCCGGAAAAAACACATTCCACCGCCTTCCATTGATCAACAATGTCATTTCCTTCACTAAAGGGCCCAGGTAAATCCACATAAGAGCTCTAATACAATAATATATAAAAGCATTCCTTTCTCAACCAAATTAATCTTTGTAACTCTTTTAAGAGTGAACAAACAATACTACTAATTTTAATAGGGTCTGCTAATTCCAAAAATTTTTACTGCATTCACCACATATGCTTTCGAATCTGAGATCAAATTAAATGCAAGTGGGCAAATTTTGAATACTTCCGACCACAATTTTCAATTCCACAATTTGAGGGGATCCTGGCTGAAATTGACACAGCACAGAAGGCTTATTTGCAATCATATGAGTCCGCACAACCAGTTTTTGAACCATCAGTAAAAACAACATTTGGTGCCCCACTGAAGTGGGACTGAGGTAGGTTACTTTTGGAAAAATCACAGGATGTTTCCCAAAAGAATGATATTAAAGGATGCTTTGGATAATGATTATCTATCATTCCTTTCAAACCCACATTGCAATATGGCCCAATTGTCGATAGTGCCACACCAAAGGTCTTGAACCTGGTGACTGGGGTAGAGTACCACAAGTAGTGCTGGGGCACTCCAAAACATTGAATGCTTTGTTGAAATTCCACTCATGAGCCAAACTAGCGACTGCTGTGGGAGTGAATATTCTATTGCTTTCGCTAGGGGGAGATGTTGGGATAACCAAAAGCAATGGTCCTTTCCCTGCCATTAACAAGCCCCTGTAGGCTTATTATAGGTAGGAGGAATCCATAAAGCGATAGCTTGACCTTCCTTCCATCTAGATAGAAATGCATTTTGTAGTCTTGCCCAACTTTACATAAGACTTCTCTGTTTCAATAGTCACATTGCCTAGGAGACTCAAGAGCCGATCCCCAACTAATATATTATAAAAATGGCTTTTAATTCATAATTTGGCAACTTTAAATAACTCCTAATCCAATTAACATCTCTAATAACTTCTGAAAGTCATTTAACGTTTTCAAATTATCCTTTCTCAACTCAATCCTTTGAGGAAGCACCCATTTGTCTTTCACATTTTGGACTCCTAAATAATTAACAATCTTATCCTTTTGAACCTTTTCAGGGGCTATAATGCCTAGAACTAGGAGTCATGCAGTGTCTATTCAGGGCTTCAACTTGGGCTACAGTAAAAGAAGCTGAAATCCCATATGTTCTCACAGACTCAGCCAAAGACTTGATGACCTTCCTCATATCATGCCTTGGGTGTTGAGAAACACAAACATGAGACTCAGCGCCCCGTGGAGTTTATTGAGAGAGGAGAGAAAGAGAGGGTAGGTGAAGTGGCCGACCCAAAGCAGGAGAAAAAGAGAGAGAGAGGCAAGAGGGGGCAAGAGAGAAACCGAGAGGTGAGCTTGGCGCACTTGCTTTAAAAGGGGGCTTGTGCATGTATAACTGAGTCCCTCTGGCAGGCAGGTTTGCTTAGCAGCCAGGTGGAGCTGACTTAGGGAGTTGACAAGGCCATGTGAGCATCCAGCCCATTGTCAGGGCTAGGGTCAGCTGGCTACTAGTTCCTAACATTCCTACCTCTTATAGTGCATATTAAAATGGTGGGGGTTGGGCGTGGCAGGTTAGGGAGACTAAGGACCTTAAGTTCTGGAGGACTGCTTCCTGCTGAACTGGGGGCATTGATTGTCTTGGGGGATCCGAGATTCGGGGTGTGCTGCCAAGTCCTGGTAGCTGGTTTTCATCACAGTTCTGACAGTATGGGGCTCTGGCCTCTCTTTGAGACCTGGCAAGTGATGTTAGCAGAACAGAGGACAAGGTTAGTTTTTTTTCTCTTAGGTCTTAGTGCTTATGGGAAGTGTGAGGGGGGGAGGGGCCCCAAGGGGGTCCCGGACAAGGGAAGGAAGTCACGTCCTGAGGCCAGGAAAAAGTTGAGTAATATTTATTGGAGTGAATCTGACCTGTAAATGGATCCAATTTTTGAGTTGTGAAAATATAAATATTAAGACACATTAGCAGCATACTCATGTTAGAAATGATTTTACTGAAAGAAATTAACACATACAACTGGCAGATTTTTAGCACAATGTAAAGCACCTTAATTGTAAGTTTATAGTTACAGTTACGATCATATAGTGGCATAGTATTGTGTTTTTAATACTGTCAGAATTGGATTAGTAGCTTCTTAAACTTTATTGATTCATGTTAAGACTATAAATAGGAGCAACCTTAAAATACCCATTTTTGAAATCTGTTTTGAAACAATTGGAGCCTTTGCTGCTGCTTTAAGCATCAGAGGCCTTGAGAAGGATAAAAATTTTACCTGAATGATTAGAGTAACAGAGACTTACTAGCTGGCAGCATGGACAGCCACCCCAGGTCCTCCCCAGTTGTTGAAGTCAGAGGCTTTAAGGACGACTGCCCCTTCTGCTGATGGCATGAGACCTGTGGGTTAGGAGCTTTGGAAGACTTTACCTACCATTGGCCCAAACAACGTGGAGAAAGGCGATTCCACTGCCCTCTAGTCCATGGTACTTACAGCCTTTTGCAGCAGTTTAGATGAACAGCAGGATTTCTCAGTAGAGCAACTGTTGCCACTTTAGTGGGTGGAGCTCTTCAGTGTCCATCAGTCTTCTTGAGAGGAAATGAGTGGTGCCAGCAGCTGGCCTGTCTCTCTGTTATAAAAGCATTTTAATGAAACATTTTAAATCTATATTCTCCTTGATCTCTGAGCATTTGAGGGCTGCTGATTGTTTAGCATACCTTAGTATACAAAACTTGTCTTTAGCTTCTAGCCTTAAGCACATAGGTGGCTACAGTAAGGCTTTATCCCCGTAATTAATTAATCTGTTTGGAAAACTGGACCCAAACTGAGGGCTGGGAGGGATGTTTTACTCGAGCCCTACCAGCCTGTCTGTAACTGGTTTTAACTTAGCAGGTGAGAGCTTATACCGGTAGAGGACAAAGAGTTAGAGAAAAACTCCCCTTTGATAATAGAGGCTTAACCTTTATAAAACAGCTTACAGGAAAGACTGGGTGGTGCCATAAATATTGTGTTAGCTTGAAATAGGCATTATAACCTTAAATGTTTACCACCATTTAAAGGCATCTAACAATTTAGGGTACAGATGAATTTAAGTTGTATTGTAAGACCCTCAGAATGAGGAGTCTTCCCAGGTTCAGTCGATACCCCAAGAACTCACTGTCCAGTCAGTTGCTGCAAAACGTTCTGAGGCTTTAATGAACAGGAAACATTTGGGCAAATGCAACTCCTCCAGCAAGAAGAAACCCCCTCTCCCTGGGTCCATGTGCTTTTAAAGGCAAGCCCACAAGCTTAGGGAGGGAAATGGGGCCTCTGTCCACATTAGTGTATGACCCCTAAATAGGGGCCAGATGGTCTGCTATTAAGGTTCAACAGACCTTAGGGCCTCGGGTGTGCAAAGTAATTAATTTTTTCGGCACACTTGAGTTGCAGCTTTCTCTTTGTTTCCTATGTGACCCTATTCACCACCTGTTGACTCACAGGAAAGAGGGCGTGTGAATTCTTCTCTTATCTCAGGGCTTTGTGAGAGGAAGTTAGCAATTTCAAGTGAACGATATTAGTTTCATGGTCAGTCCATCATTAACATTACTTTTTTGTTCTTTCAGTATGAAGTTAGCTTACATTTCCATAAAGTTAAGTTTAAATCAAATGTACAGATATAAGAATAACAGGACTGGGTAAAAAATGAGAAGGACCAGGAGTGTGAAGCTATGTGCACAAGTGGAAAAAGAATGAGAGATAAAGAAGAATAAAGCAACAGGTAAATGAATTACAGGTTCTGTTGGCGGCAGAAGCTGGCTAAACTCCCCTCTACCTTGGTGGCTGATGTAGCAGAGGGAGAACCAGGGGGGGAGGGGTGGCTAGGCCAAGTGGTCCAGAGGGTGGCTGCCATAAACATATCCCCAACAGCTGGCAGAAATCATAAAGTTTTGAGATAAAATTTTGTCTTGAGTAGATGCTGCCTCAGCCCAGCCTACTGCCCTGAGAGCAGGCTTCAGCTGAGGCGGCAGGAGAGATTTAGCTTGGCGGGGAAGAGAACAAAAACAAGTTTAGGGTAAGAGATTGTTTAGCAGAGATAGGAAAAAAACTCCTTTCATCTAACCGTTAGCTGGCAGTAATTTGAAAGATCCAGTAAAATATCAGGATCTAGAGAGTCGTTACGTGGCCAATTTGAATTGTTTTTTAGGGGATATCTAGGCCATTTTTCAGTACAAAGGTAAATAACAAGTGGCATCTATCAGGCCTCCCAGTGGAGCGGTGACCATGCAATCTTGGAACTCCTCAGCTCAAGAGTGTGACCACACGATAAGCAAGAATGGCAGAGCGTTTTTCGAAGCTCGTCAGCCCGAAAACGTTGCCAGGCCCAACAGAGGCCTGAAGGACTCAGCAGTCCGAGAGCAGAGCAGATATACCGCCCCTGGAGGTATATCTTCCACCCTTAAGGAATGTACCTGACCTTAAGGAAATGGGTTAAAATTTAAAAGGGTACCTTACCTAATTGAAGCCAGTGTGGGGTGGTATTTCCAGAAAAGGGAGGGGGGGGAGGAATGGAGGCGGACCACTGGAATCAGAAACAGGATCCCAGGTGTCTTGGCTGGCCAGCAGACAGCTGCCAGTGACCCTGAAGGAGAGCCTGCCTGGGTTTCTGCAACAATGTTGTTCTTTTGCTGCTCAGCTAATGCCTAAGAAACACAAACAGGAGACTCAGCGCCCAACTGGCATTTATTGAGAGAAGGGAGAGAAAGAGGGGATAACTTGTGGCCCACCAAAAGCAGGAGAGAGGGAGGGAGAGGAGAGAGAGGGGGGGGGGGGGGGGAGAGAGGGAGAGAGAGAGAGAGAGAGGGGAGGGAGGGAGGGAGGGAGGGAGGGAGAGGGAGAGAGAGGGAGAGGGAGAGGAGAGAGAGAGCAAGAGGGGGCAAGAGAGAAACCAGAGAGAGGAACCAGAGAGAGAGGCACTCTTGGCATGCTTGCTTTAAAAGGGAGCCTTGAGCATGCATAACTGAGTCCTCTGGCAGCCAGGTAAAGCTTGAGCTGCCAGGTAAGGCTGACATAGCCATGACACATCCATGAGCATCCCGCCCATTGTCGGGGGGCCGGGGTCAGCTGGCTGCTAGGTCCTAACATTGGGCATCCTGGAAAATTGGAAAAGCTAGACCAAGGTCAGTTTGCACTGCTCTCCAGACCTCAGGGCAAAAGGAATGTCCTGTCCCTTAGCCCCGCCCTTCCTCCATCTGATAAGGAGGCACCACCAAGGGCTATATTCAGGGGGGATCCTCCTACTCCTTACATCACCATTTCTCCTTTTCTTCCCCTCTTCGTTCTCTAAGGGATTGTTTCTGAACCTTTTCTAAGAGGGCCTGCAATTCCTCCTCAGACTGTTTCATCCTTATCAGACTCCCCTGTGCTCTTAACCTCTTCTGATCTTTCTTCTCATAGCATTTCTAGTTCAGCTTGCCCCTTTTCCACCGCCTCTCTACAGCATTTCTGTTCCTCAGTGCAGCAATGCACTAACTTCCAAACGGGTCTGATTCTGGACTTTAGTGTCCCTTATTCCCAAGCAAAGTCAAGATCCCTGCCTAACTTGTCCCAGCACACTAACTTAAGGTCTCCCGAAACTGCGAACCAAGGTGCAATGGCTTCGCATTCGCCCAGAAACCTTTCCAGTGTGTTTTTCTTTAAGTTTCTTTGACAAAAATAGCCCCTGAAG
This sequence comes from Phodopus roborovskii, assembly GCF_943737965.1. Taxonomy (NCBI): domain Eukaryota; kingdom Metazoa; phylum Chordata; class Mammalia; order Rodentia; family Cricetidae; genus Phodopus; species Phodopus roborovskii. The sequence goes on along the minus strand of NW_026127029.1, from coordinate 119,754 downwards.
AGCCAGAAAAAGTGGATGAGACTGAGATGTCCCCATTTTAAAAGATTTTACTTTTGGTTCGCTAGAACCTCTCGCACAATGCCTGAGACTTTATTGCCGCTTATGCCCACGGTCCTTATTGTCCCACTCTTCCTAGGGAACCTTATTGCCGCTTATTTCCACGGTCTTTATTGTCCCACCTTACCTTGAGAACTTACCAGCGCTGCCCTGACTGCAAGAAGTTCTGATCTCCATCCCAGTACAGGCCACCAGTTGTCCCGCCCATCCTCGACCAGAAGGAAAGACACAACTCAGGCAAGATCTTCTTCAAGCAGTTTATTCAAGATCCTTGAACAAGCTTCTTCTTCTGACCCCTGGGAAAGGCCCACACAGGCTTAACTCCCCTTGTGCTGACCAACCCTAGTGAGCCACGTAGAACCTGCAGATAGGCTGCTCTTATAGGGAAGCAGCAAGCTGAACAGGTTTAGCCAAATAAGGACTTGTTTACAACAGAGAGTGCTCACCATCAGGAAGGTGGAAGGCAGAAGCCAGCGCCATCTTTAAGGCGTGGAACTTTGCAGCTCTCTACACAACCCAGTCATCTCTACCCCTGTTTCCACAGCCACAGCATGCATCGATCACAGTAGGGTTTGGGTTGACAGGTGATGGAGATGGAGGAGGAGCAGGTGGTGATGAATGAGGGGTTTGGTTCTCCTCTGGATCCTGCAAGTGAAAAGAGATGGTCTGTGTCTTGCCTGTAGTCTTGAGCAGAGTCCCTTACATACAATGGCACTAGGGGGTGGTCAGACAGCCAATGCTGTAGAGTGAATGGAAGGCTGTAATGCACACCCTGGAGAGGTCATCCTTGAGAAGTGTAACCAAAGCCCTCTGATTTACAGATATTGAGCTTCCCACAATGCCAATAGCCGTGTATTTTGTTCTGCTGAGGTCACTCTTGTTTGGGAAAGACCTAGCCAGCAGGCTGTGCAGAGGCTAGGCAATGGAGGTAGCATTCTCCCACACCAGGCCATGGCCATTACAGGACAGGCACCCAGGGCTCCCACTAACCAGCCCTGTCCCATGTGGATAGGAAGCTGTTGCCACCCCAGCACAGGCCCCATCCCAGTCTCTGTTTGCTGCAGCTTTTCTTTACCTCTTCTGGCCCCTTCCCAGAGGAAGGCACAGTTGTTTCCCCAACTTGGTCCTTGTGCTCAGCTAGGGACAACCCTCATAGCTGATAGTCAGTTTCAATATCCTCTCTTTTCCCCAGCCCTGGGATTCCTAGGCTGACCACAGTGAAACCCTTAGCCATACCAGCCAGTGATGGAGATAGCTGTACCGAATCCCAAAGGCTCTGAACTTGTATATGGAGACCTGGCTCTGACTTATGCAGCTCCTATACTAAGAAACCGTTTGCATCCTTGGCCTTCTACAGAGAGCCTTATGGGATCCTTTGTAAAACTACAATTCAGCAATGGAGAGCTGTACTCGCTGGATGAAGTCTCCAAAGCGTGATTATTTGGAAATGCTTGGAGACTGGTGATGGTATTTTCTAGTTGACATTAATTTGAGCCCCGCGGCTTTCTGTTTCATTGATCTGCATTCCCCCCTGTTCATTGCCAAAGTAGTGAGGGATTCTGAGGTCAGGCTTCAGGATATCCCTTAAGAAAGGTCAGTGTGACAGTGTCACCCTCTTCCCCATCCAACTCACCTTCTCTGGCTGTGGTGGAGGTGGCGGTGGTGGTGGCTCCTTAGGCTGGAATGTGAAACAGACAAAAGTGGGCTAGAGAGGGAGGGTGGGCTCTGCTTTGGTCCTGCCAATAGAGGGGACCTTGGCTTGGAGCAGAACGACAACATGGCCTGTGTGGGTGCTTGTTGCCTGCTGCGGTGCTGTGTCCAGAGCGCTCTAACTGCCAGAGGCATCCCCATCCCTCTCCAATGAGGGAGAGGCTATCTGGTCCTACCTTTGGTCCCTGGAGAGGCCCACAGCTGGAGTGCCTCACATGTGTCTGAGCCCAGCTGCAGTGGAGCCCACACTCACCCTTCCTATTGGTAGAAGCTCACTGTCACTCAGCCTCCCCATTCCTCCTGCAGCCTCCTCACCCTCTAATTTAGTCCCTGGATTTCACTGCTCACTGCAGCTCCAGGAAGAGATGGGCCCTGAGAGCTATGTACTAAATGCCACCTGCCCCCACCTCCCAGGCCTGTGCTTCCAATTCCTCCAGCTCTCTTCCTTCTAACCTAGCTCTTCTTCTTCTTCACCCTGTCCCAGATGCCAGTACCATCCCCACATCCTGCTGTGCTTTGGCCAAGCCCTGGTGACATCTCTGGATGTGTGTGTTATACCAAAAGCCTGAATAGTAACTGCATTTCCTGGTGGGGCAGGGTGGTTCTGCTTTCTCTTTGTGCCTCTGCAGCCCATTAAGGGGTTGCATGACATACTGTGGTCAGGAAAGGATTGGTGTCAAAGGTATCTCTGACCTAGTGCTTGCTAATCATGCCTCAAAGCCATCACCCTGCATATGGGGCCACTGGACTTCGTAAGGGATCCTGCCCTGAAGTAATCGGGCACCTCTGGGGTTTGGCCACATGAGGCCTACAGATGTGTAGTGGATACAAGAAGGCCCTGACCTAAGGGTACTCGGATGGCCACTGTGCAGGGCTTCGTTTTCGGTCTAAGCATCGCAGACAAATTTCTTGTTTGAGCTATACTGAACAATTCTTGGAAGCCAGGACATGAATGTTTATATTTGAGACTTCGTGTGTCCCATGGATGCTGTTAGTCCCTTGGTCAGATGGGAAATTTCCACCAGACTGCATATAGTACTGCCTTATGACACTATTCCTAGGAGAGGGGGCATGTGTGTGGGAGCCAGGGTGTGGGAGTGGGAGACAGAGGGAGAGGGAGAGGGTGGAGGGGGACAGGAGACTTAACCTTCTTGCAGCATAGCCTGCAACAGCAGATCAGCAACATGATGGCTACCAGCAAGACCAACAGAAGAATAAGCCAATTCCAGTTAAAGATAAAGCCGCCTCCTGCTGACATGTTTGGTGTATTGATGGCTTTGCCTTGTGTTGTAGCAAGTGAAACTGGGTCTGGAACTTTTGCTTGTGGCTTGCTGGCTATGGGGCTGCTGCTGCGGCTTTTACTGATGTCAAGGCTCCTGCTATTAAGTGCTCCCCTGTGACAAAAAGCAAGAGTGGCTTCTTCCCCTGGACTCACACCTTGCTTCCCATTTGTACACACACTCTCTTCATTCATCAGGATTGGCTAGACACAAGGGCTACAGTGGAGTTAGTGACCCAGATTGGTCTTCAGAGAGAACAGCCAATCTTGCCCAGCCCTGAACCTAGAAGAGGATGACACAGGATTTTCTATGGCCTGAGATCAGTTCTCACCATGGCCTTGGTTGATAGCGCACTAGAATGAAGGTGATCAGATCTCTAGGAGAGGTTCAGGCTGCTGGGTCTCTACAGAGGTGTAGAGATAGGGGATGTGGCCTATCACTTTGTCCCTGCTCTGCTTGACAAAGTTTGCCCCTCCTCCCTCTGAATCCTGCTAACAACTCCAGACTTGTCACAAATGGGCCCAAAGCTTCTTCTCCTTGGATTCTCCCCCTCCCCTTCTAGTCACACTGCATTGATCTCAGGTGCTTGGAGGACAGATGTGGAAATGGACAGATGTGGAGCACTTGAGGAGTAGCACTTTCTTTCTCAGGGGCCCTGTTGTGCTGAGTGTTCCACATGACAGACAGCTTCCCCACCACAGCTGGAGAGGAGAGGGGACCTGAGGACTGTTAGGTTTGGGGACAAGGTGGGCAGAGGGTGGGGACTGAGGATGCATAGATTTAAGTCCATATCAGCTGCTGGGTATTTGATGCACTGGTCCATATTTGGCTGCTACTGGTACAAATTCTGGATTCCTGGGCATGCATATGGGGCTGTCTTGTGTCCCACATGTCCTAGACAGTGTCTGGCAGCCTCATACCTGTCCAAGATGACTCTTCTATAAGTTGCTACAGCCTACCTACGGTACTTGTGGTCACCTCCAGGCCTCTTGTGACCATCTTTCTCCTCTAGGTGGATCTGCATCACCTCTGGGTTCTTACCTTGGTACTCCCACAGTTGGTTCCGGTGATGACGAGTCTGTTGCCAATGAAGGAGATACCGTTGTTCAGACTGACCTCAAGAGACACTTCCCTAATGCATGCAAGAGAGACTAGATGACTGAAGTACCCCAGAGACTCAGTTTGTTGAAAGTGTCACACACATCTGTCCTCAGTGTAATGATGCTGAAATTCAGCACAGGCCTCCCTGACAGTGAACAGGTGGGTAGAGCAACTCTACTACCCAAAGCATAAAGACTCAAGCACTGCAGGGATGCGAAGGCTGCAGATTAGGCCAGAAGGGGGTCTTCATGTCATATGACCACAATGAGCAGGCGCTAAGGAATCAGGGAGATATTCAAAGGCCGGTTTGAACCCTGGAACCCATCATCTTCTCCATCCTGCCCTCATCAGTGCCTGGGCACTGTGTACTCCCAAGAACCTCCAGGGTCACTAACAAAGTCTTGTAAAAAGGAAATGGAACACATATAATGCAGACAGGTGCTTATAGCAGAGGACACACCCCAATTTCGCTAAAGCTGGGAAACACAAATCTAGGAATTCCTAAAGAAGGACTTTAGCAAGGGACACTTACTTGCCAGTATGCTGTATCTTCGGTCCCGGACAATTTATGGTGTTATCAGTTATTTCTCTAGGGCTTTCATCTAAAAGAAATTGGCATAAGACTATCAATAGGGAGCCCTTCCTCCACTGTCACCCTCTGTCTGAGAGCTGACACTGGCTGATGCCTGCTTACTCCCTCTGCCTCTTTTTGTTCAAGGGCAACTGTGAAGTTCCAACTCTGCCCCCTCCTGAACAGCACTCTGTTACCTAGCAAGCATATCCTGTACCCAAGGATCACTTGTTGGTGATTGAGGGAGAGAGCGAGAAAGACAGAGAGGGAGAGGAAGGGAGAGAGGGAAGACACACAGGACAATATAAAAGAGTGCAGTGTGCTGTGACATGGGAAGTAGAGGGGGTGGGGCATCCTGGGGAGAGGTCAGATGCTCAGTTACTGGTGATGAGTCCCTTCTTTTAAAGATATAATTTCTTATTTAAAGAATAAGTGTTTATACATGAAATGCTTGGAATTTAGCTAAAGATACACAGTGGCAAGACTGTCGGGGAGCTACACGGTGTGGATTGTGAACTCCTGGGCAGTGGCTATGGGTGCTTCAAGCCCATGTACTTTTTGGTACATTTGTGTTTGGTAGACCATGTGCACTGAAACTGATTTCGTGTGAAGTGCTGATGTCTGAGATGGAAGCAGCCAGGAAATGACCTTAGGGTTGGAGGCTCAGAGATAGGTGAGAGGCAAATGGGAAGAAGTTTGGGTGGTACTTCTAGTGCAATGGATGTGTCAGGCGCCATGGAGTCTCCAGATAAAGGCAGCATGAAGCGCTGGTGGCCTGGGTACAGGGATAGGAGAAGAGGAGCAAGAATGGCAACCAGGTTTAGACCAAGGAAGTAGGTGGGGAGTTGTGTTGTTTCCTGAGCTGGAGAAGTCTCATAAGGGAATAAACATTTTTCTTTTCCTCCTGAGGAATTCTGAGGAAGTCTGAGAGGAATTCTGAAACTGTGGGTGAAGCTGCTAATGCTCAACACACATTCTATTCCCAGTCCCCTGAGCTGGGGCAAATAGCCAAGAGCTGAGCTGTACCCCCACTGGCTAGGCTTCCAGTTTCCCAGTCCTTTGTTTCCCCTGTGTGCTGTAATGAATGACTTTCCAGAAAGACCTGCTGGACATCTTTCATGCTCAGTCAGGAGGCTCTGCCTGTTGCATCTGTGGAGGCCATCTTGTGGGATTAGAACTTCAAGAAGGGGAACAACAAAAGGCTAAATGGATGCTGTAGGGAGGATGGGCCAGTGTCATGCCAGGCTCCAGATGCCTTTGGGAGGTAGAGTTTATTCTTTCACTGTGTGTGTGAAGAGAGATGGGAATAGGCATGGTGCTTGGTCCTCCTTCCATTGGTCCATGCTACCTATAGCTTCCCCATTATGCGTGGTCTGCAAGAGCAGAAGGCATGGCTGACTTTGAAGAATGATTGTGAATGGTAATGTGTACCTCATGGGTACTGGGATACCAATGCATTACTTACTAACAACCCTGGAGTCACTGAAAGTGAACCTGCAAATAACTTGGCTCAGGTCATTTGCATTTTTAAATCCTCGTCCATTGACATTCACTTGAGAGGGATCTGCAAGGAGAACATTAAAGTGTTGGAGCAGGAGACTTGGGTGCCATGTTCTCTCTGCTCTCACCTTTCATGAAGGGCTACCTTGAAGATGGAATTCTCAGGCTCTTATCATACAGCGACATTGTGTGGACCATCATCTATGGTCACTGAGTATCCATGCTATTGTAGCTGGGAAGGATCCTGAGAAGTTAGGAGTCCTACTGCAATCAGTGATGCAACAAGTCCAAAGTCATGAGAGTCCACCCCTGTTCTGAGCTATGCCAACTCAGCTGAAACCTTCCTGCTTGGAGACCTCACACACTCCCGAATCCACATGGGCACTGTAGGAGAGGCAGGGCCCTATCTGCACAGGGTTAGGGATCAGCATCCGCCGTGTTGACTGTGATTCTGAGCATGAAGTCTATCCATTCTTTTATCTGTTTCTCTGGTGTGCTAATAAAGACCTCAAGACCAAGGGCTAGGACATAAGGGATAGGTCTGGTCCCTGAACCACCCAAGAAAATACCTAAGAGGATTTGGCTCCTTAGACACAGGTCAAGTCCCTGATACTCACAAGAGAGTCCCTCACAGGAGATGCCCTGTCTCAGACACAGTTCTAGTACCTGACCCACTAAAGGGAGTTCTTCACAGGAGGTGACCCCCATAGATATAGGTCTGGAGTCAATGCAGCTTTCTTCAACCCATTCACCTTGCCCATCGCTCTGGGGTTTAGCAGGGTCTTTCTAACACCTGTGAACACCTCCCTGACACTGACACAAAATGAAAAGGACAGAGTGAGGATGGCTGGGTGGGTGAGAACATAGGCAGGATTCTACCTTTTCCTCATTTGCCTGCATCGCTACCTCGGGGCTGAGAGCCAGCTCTATCCTCCCTTCTGTGTTATCCTGACACCTCAGCGTAGTAGACCAAGGATCCTCATTTACAAGGACCCTCCCCAGACTCCATAGCACACATGTTGGCTCAGTGCAACCTCAAGAAAACAGCTAAATCTATTTCATTTCTGGTGCTGGCACCTACCTTAGGTTTCCCTGAAAGTGACAGTTATTCCTATATGCAGGTTTGTACACGAAAGCCAACATTTTAACAGTCCAGGGGCTGAGCTATATATGCATGCCTACTTAGGGCATGTATACCAATAAAACACATGTATACCATGTGCCCTTTAGAAATACTACATACTTAATCACCCATATCGGACATCACAAAAACACACAAACACACACACACACACACACACACACACACACACACACACACACTCATACACATCCCCGTCAAGTTTTTTAATACAATATATATACACACCAGTAGACATACTACTTTTCCACTTAAAACAATACACAATTTATTTCACTCTCAGTTATAAACACATTAGACAGTTATTATACATACTATTCCTATGTAAATGACAATATAAATACATGACATAAGTCCCTTGAATATATAGTCACTACACTACAAGTCACATAAAAGCTCAGACATGTATTGTATATCATAAAAACACATCATGTGGCACTTACACATTCTATGCCCTTCCACACAATACATCACAACACAGAATACCCTAACATACATAGCACAATCATTACCACATTTTCTGCTGACACGCCTGTTTTAGCCACTTGCGCCACAGCCTTTCCACAACCCGTATCACATTATGTATATCACATACACACTGTTCTCGCACATCCATCCAAAGCACACTTAACACACGCAAACATTCCTGGGCTTTTCTGTGTCAATGTTGCAAACTTTCAGACTATTTTCCTGCATCTATTTTCAAAGGCCTAAGAACCACACCGTCAGGGATTAGCTGCAGCATCACTCCTGATGCCTGTTTTCTGTATTAGTTACCTTTCTTGTTGAGGTTGTGACAAAATGCCAGAAAAAAAATCAACTTAAACAAAGTGATTTTAGTTCATAGTAAGCGTGCAGTCCTTCATGTAAGGGAAGGTTGCATGGTGGCAGGAACATGAGGCACGGGGTCATATTGCATCCACAATCATAAATGATAGAGAGGAGAATGCCAGAGCTCCCTTCCTTTCATCTTGTTATTAATCAGCTTGGGATCTCAGACCAATGGATATTGCTGTCTGTACCTAGAGTGGTTTTTCCCACTTCAATGAACTCAGTTGAGAAATCCCTCATGGTCATGCTAACAGGTTTGTCTACTATTAATTCTAGATTCTATGATCAGTATCATCACTATAGATGTTACATGTACCAAACACATCATGGAAGCACCACACACAGAATGGACATCCCATACAAGCCACACTCAGAAACAATATCACACCCTATACATACTCATACAATTGTACTCACTCTATTGAGTAACACCGTTTGCCCATGTCTGTGACCCCTCAGCTCTTACCTTTTGTACAGACATAGGATGGCGTCACGGAAAACACCTGAATACAGGACTTGTCAGCAATCTGAGAGAGGGAGATGGAAAAGGAAATGGAAATGGAAATGGGCAGGACAGTAAGCCTCAGGGAATGCATACAAGGCCCTCCAGTCTTCTACAACCCACTTACTTTGTCAACGATGTCCTGCAGGGCAGTGAAGCCTTGTTTGGCCTCAAAGGTATGATCTGGGCTGTCTGCAACTTGGGCCATCTATGATAGGAGAAAGGTATCTGGGTTGAACTTCAGAGTCAGTGGATGTAACAGACTTGGGGCAGGAACTGTTAATCTCAGGCCATGGTGAACCTAGGGTGTCAAATACTCACTGGCTTCCATTCATAGCCAAAACTTAGGCAGTGGGAAGCTCTGCTGTCCACTCTACAGAGGGGGTTGGTTTACTTACCCTAGTGAGCTGCCCTTTTACACTGGCTAATTTTAGCCTACAGCACCTTGGGTAGATGAGATTCCCCCCCTTCTTGGCACTGAAAGATGCTTCACAGTCTTGCTCTAATAGCTATTCAGGGGTACTTGGTCACCTGATCTGACTTACCTGCCACTTATCATAGTGGTAGACACCCACTGTTAGAACAGTTGCACCCAATTGTCTGGAAATTTTGGCCTAAAAGAAAGGAGATGCTGAAAAAAGAAAGCACTTAAATACCAGAGGCAAAATGCCAGCAGTTTTGGTGCTGACTCACCTCTTCCATGGTCTGTTTAAAATGTTTCTCCATCAGAAGACCATCAGTCATTGCCATGATTACTGACCGTATTTTGCTCACTAAGGAGGGAACAATAAATTGATGGGTTGGTAGGGGACACACTAGGAATGCCCAGTGAGTGAGGCTGCAGATGCAGCGATGTTCACTGCAGCAAAGCTTGTTGTCCCTCACTGTTTTGTCTCATAGTGTGAGAAGAAGTCTTGTGCACTATTTTATACAGAGGGGATGGGATCCTACCATTAGGCCTGACCTTTTATATCCTGGCTGTGGAATAGCCTAAGTGCAGTCTAGTCACTGTGCTATAAGCCCGGCCTCTCCCTGGGTGCTGGAGAAGCAGGAGGGCTTCCTTGATGATGATGCCCAGTGAGGCATGTGGAATCTGTGGCCAGCCAGCTTCAGGCACAATGTTAGGGATATTTTACTGAACAGTAGTCTTAGCAATTAATGCCTGCAATTAATCTACTAAAAAAAATTACCTTTCAGACCTGTATAACTAGCTTAGTAAGTATTCCTGCTGAACTCAAGGCTGTACCTGATAACCAGAACCAATGATATCACTCTCTCAAGATAGGTAGACACAGTCCTAGACGTCATGATGCCCACAAGACACTATATGAGCATATACGTATGTATGAGACCAAAGCTGATGGTCTGTTCTGCATATCAGGAGAGACCCTACATTGATGTTCCATGGAGATGGAGAGTGTCCCTAGGATCCTCCTCACACTTGAATCATAGACTTATTTAGCCACTGGACCTGACCTTCAACTAAGAAATTTTGCATAGGTGAGCAGTCTTGGGAAGATAGGCATTAGATTGTAGTTAGGAATATATAGTATGTGCCTTGAGTGATAGCCCTCAACATAATTAAATACAACTTCTGTTATACTAACTACCCCCTTGCTTGCCACAAAACACCAAGTCAGACAGTTTTATGTTGGGAATCAATGACCCCTCACCAAGTGTCCCCACTGTATTCCTTAAGGGCCACAGTTCAGTAAGACCTAGGTCTTGGATGGGCATGTTTGACTCATGGGGTTAAGAAGCTGGACAGACAAGCTAAGAGGTAGAAGACTTAGCAGCTAGAGGAAACCATACCCTGGCATCCAGCACAGAGTTCCCAGCCTGCACAGGCCCTGGGCTTTCTTCTTTCTCTTTCCCGGCACATCTGTAGGCTAAGGACCAGTGAGAACAAAGCCAATACGTGACCACATGCAGCTTCTGGTCCTCTCGGAAGCATCTTGAGTCGGTGCTATGCTCAGAGGGGCAGCTATGCAGACAGTGGAGCTCTGGTTTCAAATGCCAGACTTGAAGAGATCCGGGATGTGCACACAGACTCTGTAGGAAGCCCAGCTGTGTGGCCTCTGCCCCATTGAAGTTTCAGGCAGCTCACCTTCTTGGGTAACCTTTCTGTTCTGTTCATTTGCCTGTCAAGAAACGAAGGGGAAAAAATTGAGACATGAAGAAGTGACCCAGTGGTACTGTACACAGAGTTGCCTATAGCTGCCTGTACCTTCTTAAATCCATCCTGCATGTGTGTAAATCCTTCAGGCACCTCTTCGTGGAGTATCGCAAGTCCTTTACGGATTGCTTCTCTAAAAGGATGAAAAAGAAAAGTGGCATGAAAGCTATGGGCAGGGCAAAGCATCTGTAAACCATCCTATGGCTTTGTCCACTCTGCAGTTCACCTGGTGAGATAGGACACTGCCAGTGACACTGACTCTCCCTTCTGAGCTGGGCCTTTCTTTGATTTCATGAACACTGAGACAGGAGGGGACAGGGAAGTCACTGGGCCCATATGGAAACGTCTGTTTTCTTTGAGTTCATCTACATTTTTGGGCACCCCGGTCTTGGAGACTGGGACAGAGATCTTGCCCATTCAGTCCCTGGAGAACATGCAGGGATTTGAGCTAGGGTTTCACAGGGTAGTGGCATCTGTATTGTGGATGGGGGACCTGATTTCACTGTCGCCCTCCTTTGGAGCAGTCTATTAGTCAGTGAGTAGGGCTGAAGGGGGCCATGTCACCAGCTAAGCCACTGCTCAACTACCATGTCCACTGTCACTGAGCCCTGGCATGACTCACTCTTCCAGGCTTCTGAAGGCAGCAGCTGGTCTACTTAGGTCCAAGCCTCACTGTGGACTGCTCAAGCTACCCACAGAGAAACCTGAACCTGGGAGTTGGGTCCAGAGGGCCATCCCTGAGGTATCTGTGTTGGTCCCTAGGCTGGAAACAATATGACCTGTCAGGTGGTGTGAAACACATAAAGCACACTGAGGCAGGCAGGCCTTTGTCTGAAGGACATTCTAGGACAAGAAAGGGACATGAGGTCCAGGATAATCTAATGTGGCAAGGCCAAGCAGTCACAGCATGGTGATCTACAGTGGATAATGATGTGGCTTCCTATTGGGCAACAGTGAGGCTTTACAGGGGCGTTGCCCGATACAAAGGCTAGAAGATTAGAGAATCATGCTCATCACACCCAGTGGTGACAAAACCAGGGATTTCCAACCCCAGTCCTGCCCTCATCTCTTTTCCTGAAGAGCCCAATCCAGTTCTTTCCCCCTTTCACCAGCCTAGCCCCACACTTTGCCAACACCAAGCCTCCTCTTATCCCATCACATACCCCTCTACCTGGACTTAGAATCTATGCTTCTGCCTGACCCAGTCCACTATCCTCTTCCTATCTCTGTCCTCCATGTAGCTCAGACTCGACTCCTCCACTCAGCCTATGACCATTCCTGCCCTGCCCAGGCTCTCTCTTTGCCTTCCCTATGACCACAGCGTCTGTGTTGTCCTTGCCATAATTGCCCTCTGGGATTTGCTCAGCCACTCAAATTTAATTGTGTTCCTGTAAAACCTAGCCACTATGGTAAGCTACACCATGCCTTGTCTGAATCCCTGGGAGCCAGCCACTTCCTGCCCCATCTCCCTGATGGACCTTAGTTGCCATGCCCATTGACTCAGAGGCTCTTATCCCATCCGCTAGGTGGGTCTCCCTCACTTCCTGCTCCTGGCTTTTCTACAGGACCCAGGACAGAGATTGTCATCCTCCAGACACCCCAATACCTAGTGCCCCCACACTTCCTTCTGGTTTCTAACTCTGTATGGAGTCTATAGGAGAGCATGTAAAGTTGACCCCCCCTTGTCAGTCAGAAACCCCCAACTGCTTATATCTGGGATGCTGGGCACAGTTGGGCCACCTCACTTCCTGTTCCCCATAGCTTCCTGTGGCATTTAGCAAAACCTTAGGGAAAATGAGATGAAGATTGTATTTAAAAATTGGGAAGGGCAGTTTCATAGATACCTTCCTGGAAATTCCATTGGTCCTAGTCTTTGCAGATACTTGAAGGCAGCCTTGTGAAAAGTGGGACCGGGTGGCTTTGCCTGGCACCCCAGACAGTGAATGTCTCTCTAGATGTGGAGCGTGCTGATGAGCATCAAATCAGAGCTTTCTCACTACACCTTTAGACCTGCTACAAATTTCTGGTCAATACACAAATGCCTCTTATCCTTATTCTTTTGGTTCTTTAGAAGATAGGAAAAGTGGTTGGGTATGACAAATGGATTCTACTGGTTTTCGATATGGTGAGGTAGCAGAGGCAGTACCCTGGAGGGGAGGCATAAGGCACATGCTTGTGCATGGGGACTGGGAGGAGTTGAGAATATAGCGTTCCTTGTGCAGTAGACACATCTTAGAGCACAGAGTTTGTGTTTTGGGAAAGTACTCTGCGCTGGTAGGACGACAGATCTTCTGGTTACAAGGTCCCTCTGAGACGTTGAAACACTCCCTATTGGGCTGCAGGACAATCCGTGTGGTACATGGTTGTTGTGTGATAGGAACACAGTCTCTATCAGTGCAAAAGCAGCTGGGATTCATGTCAGTGGTGTTGGTTCATTGCCCCTAGAGGAAGGAGAAAATCAGAAGGTCACAGAGATGTCATTGGAAGGCTGAAGCTGCCTGAATTAAGGTGGAGGAGTTAGGACACATTAGGACTCAACTGGCTATGCTGGTCTACTTGATGCTTCTTTGAATTAAATAAAATCATAAAAGTTACTTGTGTCAAGTCCTAATTTAAATCTAAATTAAAATTGGGGAAGCTGAGTATTTATGAAGGAGAGAATTTCTTTCATATAGAAAACTATAACAAAACAGTGCTAGGACCACATTGCCCAAACTTTTCACTTCAAAGACTGTACACAGACACATAAACACCCACACACACGCACACACATGCACACACACACAAGTAAATACACACACAGAGCAACTCCATAGCAACCTGCAGTACAGATACCTATAAATACATTTCCTTTCAAATCCCTTGTACAAACATCTGTCTACAAGGCCATCTACTCATTAATGATGGGCTCAAGGCTCTTCTGGACCCTTTGGTACTCTTCTATGATTCCTTGTGGCTAAAGGTTATTGTCTCCAAAGTAACTGTGAGAATCTTCTAATTTTGCACTTAAAGTTTCCCTGTATTCTCATAAATTGCACACCACACTCTCTAGAATTTAAGATCTTCTTTGCAATGTCTCAGATATCACAAATCGTTAATTTCAGAGAATTTCTTTGGTGATTAGGTTGGTATCAGAAAAGTCCCTTTCTTTTTGACTATTTCAAATGTGTTGCATTAAAGAAAGGGGCATGTGCCTGAGACCCACAAATGGTGTTCTACAAACTATTTCTAGTTCTAGTTTCAGTTTTAAAACATGTCTGCAAGAACACCAAAGGACCTCACTATGTTTCTCATCAAATTTCACTTGGCATTACAGAAAACACTTGAATACAACACTTGGAAGCAATCTGAGAGAATGATATGGAAATGGAAATGGGCAGGACAATAAGCCCCAGGGAATGCATACAAGGCAGTCCACTCTTCTACACCCCATTTAGTTTATCCACGATTTCTTGCAGAGCAGGGAACCCTTGTTTGACCTCAAAGGTGTGATCTGGGCTATCTGCAACTTGGGCCATCTATGCTAGGAGGAGAGTATCTGGTTTGACTAAGGAAAACTATAACCATACTATCTGTCTTCAACTCTCTAAAGACCACAGAAGGATATCATATAAACTCTAGAAATGACAGAGACATCTCCCACCAGATCAGTCACTTAAAGTTATTCTGTAATATTCTATCTTCAGCCTTTAGGCCATAGTGAGTCTGGCAGACTCCTCAGCAAAGCAGGACAGTTTAAACTGTCCACCTATATTGGCAGTTTGTCAGTTATTTTTCTCTGTGTCCTTCAGAATTCCGGCAGACTCTTCCATGAAGGAGTAACCCTGTGTGGGTCCTGCATGTCCAGTTTAAACAGCACAAAGTCAAACAGTCCAGACAAGTGCAGTATCTTGCCCAAATGGCTAGTCTTGTCATATTGAAAGCAAACTCCATAACAAGTTTCTTTGATGTCCATCATTCCTTCTGACACAAGTGGTGTTTCCAGGAAGTTATGTCTCACTGTCAAGAAAAACCCTATCCATTTTCAATGCCATGAAAGGTTTGTAGAAGGCCTTTCCATCTCTAAAGTATGGCAGGAAGCATTGTATCCCTTTAGGCAGCTGCCCTGTTCTTTTTAGTTTTGTTTCTTGAGACAGGATCTCTCTACATAGCCCTAGCTGTCCTGGAGCTCACTCAGTAGACCAGGTCCACCTGGAACTCAAAGAGACCCACCTGCTTCTGCTTCATGAGAGCTTGGATTAAAGGCATGCCCCAGCACAGCTGTTTTGTCCTTAATTCTTTAAACAATCATTTGATAATTTGGCTTCAAGTTTATCTCATTTTCATTCTCCTTATAATTTTTCTGACACGTGGAAGAATGATCCCTTGCTTTTAGCTAAAATTTGCATTGGTGAGCTGTGCATTGACTAAGTTGGTAAGCATAAGCTTAGGTGAGTAGTTCATAGGCAAACATCGCTGCTGTTTGTTTTCTGCTAGTTGCCTTCTGTAGTCCAGGAAAGGCACAGAAAGGCAAACAATTACTACCATCCAACTGAATCTGGAGTTTTAACCTGAACATGGACACAGGGAAAGGAGTCAGACATGTTTGATGCCTCAGATCGCTAAGCCCAACTCTGGAGGAGCTGCAGGAGGGTTATGATCAGATTGAGGTAGCTTGGGCTATAAACTGAGTTCTAGGTCTACCTAGTTTACAGAATGACACAGTTTTAAAATATTATGAGAAAGGAGTGGTGGTGGGGGGAATCACAGACATGTAGCATGTTGTAAGAGTGGGCCATGACCTGGCTCTGGTGTGGCACTGAAGGGAAGATGCAGGTGTGGATGAGGATTAAAATAAAGAAAGAAATTATGGGATGGGAGTATGTATCTAAAGACTGTACAATCTGGAATGTTCTGTGGAACTGATAAGAGCATATCTGAGTTGTGTGTTTAGCAGATGGCCAGGTTCAAGACCTGGCTGAGTGGGGGGAAGATAACATAGGAATAGTTGAAGACCATCATACCATATGGGTCATCACAGCTGTTGAGGTACCATAACCATGATCACCTCCTGGCTATGGGATGCAAGGTGTGAATCAAGTGCCAAATTTCTAGAATGGAAAGAGAAGGAAGATGTTGGGAGGGGCAGGCCTCTTTGAAGGACACTTAATTGTGTAGAGGCTAGAGCTCCAGCTTGTCAGCCCATACAACAGAGAGAGCTGACCGGCTGGCTCAGGGCTAGTGAGCCCCAGCTGTGGATCTACTGTTCAGAGCTGGAAGTGAATGTTTGGCTAGGAGCTTTGTGACTTCAGGAAGCACTGTGGACGTAGGGAGATGCAGGGTACAATTACAGGCGTCTCCAGACTCGTAGGGGTTTAAAAAGACATCCTCCAGAAAGGAAAATGGAGTTCTAATCATTACAAATGTAGTACAAATTCAGCTAATTGGTGAGCCAAATGCCTGCCTTTATCTGGTCCCTGGAATTGGTGAGAGTGGCTTAGGGGACAAATGTCAGGTTTGTGTGCCATCTTATGGAACAGTTTAGCATTAATATCAGCTACCTCACCCTCATCCCCCAGGTCTGGGATTGAGGCCTTGGCACAGAATGAGGAAGGTATGAGGTTTCCAAGGCAGGATACCCCTAGGCAGGGATGTGGATGGACGGGACATTCACAGTCCCACTCTATCTCCAGGGCACAGGCTCCACAGATGTACCCTGTATCCACCTCATAAACTGAGCCCTGGCCTCCCTCTTTACTGGCAAGTTCTACCAGGCCAATGGCTCTGTGGGATCCCTTCCTGAGATGCCCAATTCTATCTAAGACAACAGCAAAAAAGGGAAGACAGCTTCAAGATTTTAGTCACAAGAGATGGCATCTCTGAGTTTGAGGCTTCTAAGTTAATTCCAGGCACCTTGGTGTCCTTGTCCTCCTCAAACTGTCACAGGGATGGCAATTTCAGGCTCACTAATCCCTCATTTGTCCACAAGACTGTATACCTCCTTTCACAATCATGCAGCCTGGCCTGAGCAGCTGGACCCCAAGCCACTGTGACATCATGTGTTTGTCATGTGACAGAAAGTAGAAGGCACAGCTTGGTCTGAGATGTCTAGTCAGGGTACTTGTCTGAGGTCCTCCTTCAAGTAAGCCCAGGAAACACCACAGCAGCCATGCTGGTGATGCCACAGAACCGAGTTTGTTTTCTCTTTGTAATTGAAAATTTTCATGAAGTATGTTTTTATTAGATTTCCCCTCCCCCGACTATTTGCAGGTCCTTTCCACCCTCCCTCCAATTTTTCTCTCTCTTTTTTAAAGACACAAAGGCAAAATTCAATAAACACAAACAGAAGCACAAATAACATAAACAAGCTAAAGGCCAATAAGATTTAAAAAAATAAAAAATTACAAAAATACTTTGTGTTTTGTGTTCAGCAAGTACTCCTGGACATGAAGCCTTCCCCAAAGTGTATTAATACACATAATGAGATTCCATGGAGAAAAGTGATTTTTTTTTCCTTTGTCAGTGGTTATCGATCTCAGTTGGAGATGGAGCCAGTGCTTACTTCCTCCATTTAGTTATGGGACCCTTTCTGGCATGAATGTGTGCAGGTCTCCTTTGTTCTGCCAGAGTCTCTGTGAGTCCTTAAGTTCCTGGTTTATTGAACATAATTGGACGTCTCTGTCTCCCCACTGCCTGCACTGAGCCCTATTCTTGTGGGCCCAGTTTGTAGGATGGGGCAGTAGGCAGGTATGGAAATCTGACAAGACAGGCTAATATTGGCTGGGCCCATGCTGGCCACCGCTGTTTTTGTCCACACAGCTGTCAGTTTCTTGGGGATCTCAGTAAAGGTGGATGGGAGAGGATAGGAATGGATGTGAAAACACAGGGCTCCCTGTGGGTCAGGATCCTCCCCACTTCAAAGACCACTTACAGACACCTTCTCAGCCTGGGCCACATCCTTAAGACCAACCCCCACTCCCATGGGCATCCTATAGCTGACAAGGGATATACACCTTCTAGCTGGGGTCACTTGAAAAATGGACCTGTGCAGTTTTGGCAACCTATCTGTTTTACCCAAGGTAGTGAAGAAGGAAACAAGAGTTCTTTATAATTCTCCTGTGTACCCTTTTCCTACAGTGTTGGGAAAAATCTCAAGGCCAGAATGCACCAGTCAGATGTCATAAATGATGCCCTCATGTCAATAAGGGTCCAGTCTGCATGGATATTTCAGTTCAGGTAGCTGTAACCACAGAGGGGCAAGGTCTCTGGGCCTGGTCACTCCTTAGATTCACTGTGGTACTGCTAAAATGTAAAAGACTTTTCTGTGACCCCTAACAGCTGCCTCCCTTCTCTCCCTTTACCAGCCCACCATTCAGAGACACTGCCAACTTATTAAAAGCTTCAGTCAGGAAAGATAGATGGAGGTGACCCAGGCCAATCAGTTTTCATTGGGTCTGATCATTCTGGCAGCTATAATAAAGCATCACAAAACACGTGGCTTACAAACAATAGGGATTTACTCTTCATTCAGCTAAAGAGGGTGAAGGCTAAGGCTGAAACAGACTCTTGTCTGGTTAGTCAGTTCTGTGGCTCTTGATAATGCCTCTGACTGTTTTATCATATGACAGATGAATCCCACTGATGGGGCTCTGCTCTCATGGCCTAGGACAAGCTCTATGATCTCATGCTATGCTATGAGGGTAGGGGTTTCCATACAAGTATTATAGGGGGATGGGACACATTGAGACCTCAAGCTAGGCTGGCGGAACTTCTGTTCCCTCTCTCCTCCCAGGGGCAGACACAGCACAGCTCCTGCTTTGTAACCATTTGAGCCAGTCTGTTAGTGTTGTCACTCTCTTCTTATCTTCCCCATGTTGATCCATTTCTTCTGTTTCTCTGGAGAATCCTAAACATGACAAACACACCTGCCTGCTAGGAATGTGAAGTAGAGAAGAGAATGGAGGTGTGGAGAAGAGGAAGGGAATGAAGGGAAGGAGGGAAGGAGGCATAGGAAGAGGGAGAAATGGAGAGGGAGAGGAGGAAGGGGAGAAAGGAGGAGGAAGGAGACTGATGAGTTCCCCTCTACCATCCAGACTTCTACAATCTGGACCAGCCGCAGTGCAGAGACAAAGGGGTGAAGCAACAGCACTGAGACTTCAGCTGTGTGTGACCATGAGCTCCTGTTGACTGTGAAGGGATGCTTGTGCAATGTGCTTGTAGAGGGACTCCATGCTGTCACTGCTAGTGGTAGGAGAGACACTCCTGCCTTCAAGGAGCCCAAACAGGAGTCCAGGATTAGAGATCATGCAAAACAATGAGAAGTCTGTGAGCCATACACCTCAGGAAGACTCTCTGTCCTTGGGGGACAAAGGCAGAGTCCCAGGATGCACTTGTAGGCATCATCTTGGCAAAGACTCCTAGTCCCTCCTATTAAAGACTACTAGGCTTAGAGAAAGCACTCATAAGTGCACTTCCTCCATTGAAAGGGAGGCAGCAGGCAAACACACAAATCACTTTTGAGGATACACTGGTTTATCAGTGGTGCCTCTGACTAAAGTCAAGGCTAAGTGGAGAGACACCCTAAGGCTCTGCTCTGACATCCCCTAACTTTCAGGCTGAGGGTCATGTGTTGAGAAAGTTTGTCCTATAAACTAAAGCCATGTGTGCACTCTGGAGGTTCTAGCTGTACCACTTTGATAAAAGTGACAACCAATGCATGACTGCTCAGGGCAGGGCCCTGAAGGGTATTAACAGAACCCAGGGTAGAGACAGAAGGCCTGGTCATGAAGGCCCAACCCATCCTGCAGTGCTGCAACTATACTGTCACAGTCCTGCCACAGCACAGGAAGAGAGTCAAGAGAGTCATGAGTATCCGTGTTCCCACCTTGTCACCAGCAACCTCGGTTCCAGTTTGACCTTATTCCTCCCATAGGAGATGTTTGATTGACAGTAGAAAGTGTTAAACAGATGCTGGAAACAGGAGAACTGGAAAGGGTGGGAGAGGCTCAGGTCCATCCAGGTGCACAGCCCAAGCTGTGACAGTCAAGGGCAGTACATGGCAGTGAATCTTGGGTAGAGTTAAGAAAGAGAAGCCCCTTGGGCAATGCTTTGCAGGTCAAACATATACAACGAACAGAAAAAAGCCCACAAAGACCCCTTCACACAACACAAGGCACTCCAGCACAGCTTTCCTTCT
Source organism: Phodopus roborovskii (assembly GCF_943737965.1). Taxonomy (NCBI): domain Eukaryota; kingdom Metazoa; phylum Chordata; class Mammalia; order Rodentia; family Cricetidae; genus Phodopus; species Phodopus roborovskii. Next base: position 99,710 of record NW_026127029.1, on the reverse strand, counting down.
GGAGATATGCAGGGTGGTGCAACATTGACTATCCCCAGATTAAGGCAGTATCAGTTACAGGAGACGATGTGACATCTTTCCACTAGTATTTGCATTAGTAGAATTCAACTACAGTGCCTGGGTGTAATATGCCCATCAGGGAAATGGGGAGTGTGGGAGGCCACCTCTTAATTATCAAGATTTTGAACAACCGAAGCTTGTGTTTGGCCTCTCTGGGGTGGTTCCAGAGGATCCTCAGGCCCCTTGTGGAGTCCTCATGCTGGTGTACCTGGTCCCTGTGGGATCATGTAGACATGGTGTATGTGCCTGGTGCCTGAACATGGTAAATGTCAACCCTATTGAAGCTTGATTCAAAGACAAACTGGGGAAGTTTGCTTGGTCCAGTAAAGTTCAGATGCTCTCTTGGCTGTGGGGATTACATGGCATATCTCCTAAGAGAAGTCTTTCTTCCCAAAGGTGTTTTAACTCCTAGGACACATTCATATTTCTTCGATCTAGGAATTGGAAAGTAGGAACAAGCAATCCAGATGAAAAATTCAAGGATTTCTCTTTGCAAAACCTTAGGGAAGGTGACCTGAAGATTGTATTTAAAAATTGGGAGGGGCAGTTTCATAGATACCTTCCTGGAAATTCCATTTGTCCCAGTCTTCGCAGATACTTGAAGGCATCCTTTTGAAAAGTGGGACCGGGTGGCTTTGCCTGGTACCCCAGACAGTGAGCATCTCTCTAGATGTGAAGTGTGAGATGAGCATCAAATCAGCGCTTTCTCACTACACCCTTAGACCTGGTACAAATTTCCAGTCAATACACAAATGCCTCTTATACTTATTCTTTTGTTTCTTAGGAAAAAAAGAGGTTGAATATGACAAATTCATTCTACAGTTTTCAGGTATGGGGAGGTAGCAGAGGCAGTGCCCTGGAGGGAGTCTTAAAACATCTGCATGTGTATTGCAACTGCGAGTATTTGAGAATATAGAGCTCCTTTTGCAGTAGACACATCTTAGGGCACAGAGTTTGGGCAATGGGAAAGTACTCTGTGCTGGTTGGAAGACAGACCTTCAGGTGACAAGGTGCCTGTGAGACCTTGAAACACTCCCTATTGGGCTGTAGGACAATCCCTGTGGTACATGTTTGTTGTATGATAGAAACAAAGTCTCTATCCTATGAAAGAGAGAGCCTGGGAGTGTCTTTGCCTGAAGGGGCATTCTGGAAGGGGGGCATGGAACACTCAAGGGGCCTGTCATGGGAGCTGCTGAGAGCAGAGCAGGGCCTCCAACTGCTGCCTCCCCGCCCTGCTGCTAGAGTGCAGTCACCCCCCACCCCAGGAGGTTATTGGGTGGGATCCCACTCAGTTCCTCCTCTTGGTAACAGAAGCAAACACCCATACCTAAACACTGAGTCGAACCAAAATCCAATTGCAGAGGGAGAGGACAAGACCAGTTTGCAGAAACTCATAGAGACAGCTGACTTGAACAAGGAGGAGCTAATGGCCCCCAGACTGATAGCTGGGAATCCAGCATAGGACTGACTCAGGCCCCCATGAATATGGGTCTCAGTCAGAAGGACTGAGCAGTCGAAGGGCCCCTAGATGGTGGAACCAGGATGTATTCCTGATTCACGAAAGGACCTTGTGGACACATCCCCCATGGAGGAATACTGCCTTAGCCTAGAGGCAGGAGAGAAGTCCTAGTCCCTACTTCAAATGACTTGGCAGATTTAAATGACCCCACCTAGATGGCATTGCCCTACAGGTGGAATTGGGATGGAGGGATGGGAAGGTAGGGTGGTCAGCTTGCATGTGAGCAGGCTGAGAGGGTAAGAGGGAAGGAGCTTGGGAGAGGATACTGGGTTCAACATGTAAAAAAGAAAAAGAAAAAGAAAAAAGACAGTTCCTCCTTTCCTCCTTGCTCAGACAGGAGACCAGCTTGGTATAGAATCCCAGAGTGCCTCCAGGCAGAATCCTGGTGAACTTGTCAAGTGAGCTGGGCTAGTGTTTGATTTTATATATACAGGCCTAGTGCTTCAGACTGTCCTGAAGGAGGCTTTAGGTTCTAGCTGAAATCCTGCTGAATCCCTGCCCTGCACAGATCCCTGCTGATACCTTTTTCTGTCCCAGAAGAGAGTGTAGCAGTGGACATCTTACTTTGTGCCTTGAGGGGAGCTACAGGTACTACCTAATACTCACTTACCTTTGTACCCTGCAGGGGTCTTCAGTCCCCACTAGACACAGTAAACCCTGCAGGGAGCAGTCTCAGCTAAAGGGAACACTTTTCAGTGCAGGGCTCCCATGAAACTGGGGAATCAGAACACTGATTGTTTGAAACATAAAGGCAGCAGTCATTCTCAGTCTCCGAGTTTCCCTGTCTGGCTCACCTGGACCTTGGAATGTCAGCACATTATGGCATCTGGGGGCAGTTTGGGTAAAAGTAGCTGCAGCATGTATCTAGGTTTCCCTGAAAACACACATGACCATGAACAAACAGGAATGCATGAGAGGTACCCCCCCACACTAAAGAACTTGGGGCCCAACCTGCCTACAACTCAGTCAACATGGACACCAAAGTGCAAACACATCCATTCCATTCCTAAGAGGGAGCAGTCTAAAGACTTGGGTTCTGGAGTGGACACTGTGGGACACACAGAATTTACAACAATCTGGGACACAACGCTTTTGGAGAAGTTCAGATGCTTGGGGGGTGTGTGGTGGCAAGCAGAGGCCTCCTGGGGAGTTACGAGTTTTGTGAAGGCTCTGGGTAAAAGGTAGAGCTTGGGTCACATAAGTCATGCAGGCAAGAACTCCACATCTCAATCATGGTCAGTTGCCATGGGCCTGGGCAGTGTAAAGGAAGGTGAGGGGGTCAAAGATCCCTGGACCTAATTGGGGAGATCATACTTGTCTCATCCCGTCACCAAAGACTGCTTGGGCCCTATGGAATGGGTGGGGATGAGTCACAGAGGTCAGGCCACTGGCAGTGGCCGTTTTGCTCCTAGGAGACCTGTGATGGTTTCTGTGTAGCTCACAGGCAGGGAACTGGCATGAATGGCTCTCAGATGGGCTGGGCAATTGCAGAAGACTTAGAAGCTCCCAAGAGGCAGCCATGGGCCCTCCACAGACAGGGTAGGGCATGGTGGGAGACCTGTGGGCTCTTTCTTCCTTTCCTGTAGGGTCTCCATATTGGGCCCTGGGGTTGCTGTCAGTCTTTCCCCTTTTTGGGGTTTGGCTGGGCCTCCTAGGTAGAGGGGCTTCAGATGGATGGCTGTTTGCCTCCTGGGGCTTAGCTCCACAGAACAATCTTGTGATGCCGTCAAAGCCTCCATCTTGTAACCCATTGTCCACTTCAGTGGGCACCAGAGCAGCTCTTCTACTGTACATGAAGATCCTTAGTACTGGCTGGATACGGCCACTGGCATATTTTGACCAGTTTTCCTGATGGACTGAAGGTAACTCATGACTGATCTTTTCTTTATGTACTGTATCTGAACTGGCTAGATAGACAGCAAAGTCATTATTAGGGCAGAGGCAATGATATGGGAATCAGAGTCTGGTAAGACAGGCCATAGTGTCCGTGTCCAGGGACTTGAAATCCACACAAAGAGGGATGCCAGCACTCAGAGAACCTTCCTTTGTGCTGCTCCCCTCTTACTGTGAGGGAGAGACAGGGATCCAGGTGTCTGCAGACAGAGAGGGACGCATGTTCTGTATCTCCCCCCACAGTCTGGCCTCTGTAGTGGTGATTGACTATACCTGCCCTCTCAAGCTCAGCCCAAGGTCACATCCTGCTGAAGCCTGTCATACCCAACCTTGGCCAGCAAGGAATTTCCAACTCAGGCAAGATCTTCTTCCAGCAGTTTTTTCAGGATCTTTGAACAAGCTTCTTCTTCTGACCCCTGGGAAATGCCTGCACAGGCTTAAATCCCCTTTTGCTGACCAACCCTAGTGAGCCACGAGGATCCTGCCTATAGACTGCTCTTATACGGAAACAGCAAGCTGAACAGGCTTAGCCAAATAAGGACTTGTTTATGACAGAGAGTGCTCACCATCTAGAAGGTGGAAGGCAGAAGCCAGAACCATCTTTTAAGGCATGGCACTAAGCAGCTCTCTACAATTCCCCCTTTTTGTTTTATTAATGCAACAGGCAAGGGTAGTGGTCTGATCTCCAGTTATGTAGTGGACATTGTAATGACCCTGAATCCTGGTAGTCAGCCAAGCCATTGCCACACCTGTCCAGTATCTTTTTCATGGAGGTGGGTCCTCGGACAACAACCCACATGCAACCAGACTTGCCCTTCTTGGAGTTGCTCCCTTCCAGAGCCAACGTGGAGTGCAGACACAGAGGGACTGGACGCATGTCCTATATCTCCCCCGACACTCTGGCCTCTGTAGTGGTGATTGACTAAACCGCCCTCTCAAGCTCAGCCCAAGGTCACATACTGCCTCTGAGCAAGCCTCAGCCTGCAAAGGCACCACAGGCCCACAAAGGAGATAAGCAGCAAGAGGATAGCCATGGCTCCCATTCCCACCCATTCTTTCAGGTGGTTCATGGATGGAGTGATCCAAGTAGATAGTCCCTCTGCAACCCAGATGTCGACCCGGGTGGAATTCACATGCACGATGGAAAGAATCAGGTCCTGCATTAACTTATCGAATTCGCTGGACCGATTGCCTAAAAGATACTGAGAAAGCTGGTTAGACATATTGGTAGCCACCGAATACTTTTGATATGGCACAGAAGTCACACATAGCCCCATCATCTTCTGTTCACATCCTATTTGTGCCAACTGCCACAAAGTGTCTATTTGCTCCTGCACCAGATCAATTCTTTGGTTCATGATCATAAGACCTCCTTTTAACTGAACACCAATTGTGGACTGAGCATCCAAGGCAGTAACTACATTCTTGGGTAATTCATTTAACTTAGAGGCTGTCTGTACCAATGTGCTCATGGCCACCACAGCCATGATTGAACCCACAACTGCAAAAAAGATAGCTGTAACTATGGCTGCTGTAATGCCAAAACCTCTCTGTCTTCTGAACACCGTCATAGCACTCGGGGCATCAACAGGCACCGGAATCCATCCGCTAGGTTGAGGAGGATTAGGATTGAACCATTCACCAAAATGCTCAGAGGTAGACCAAGCAAATTCGGCCACCCCATGATCTCTGCCCCTTATCATAAGGAAAGGGGACAAATCTGTGCAGCTGCCATTAATGCCACACAAGAGCCAGAGATCAAACGGGTTGGAAATATCCACCTGCTGCGGCTCCTGATCAGTAAAGTTTCTCCCAGCAAAGGTTTTATTGAATCTGGTACTAATTCCTGGCAAGAAGGTAAAATATCCCTTGCTCGCCCAAACAACCTCTCCTGATTGACATCCCGTCCAGGGAAGGAAACCACCTCCTCTTTTACTGGAACAATGAGGGGCCCACTTAGGCTGATGGGGTGCTGGCTTGTCAAACTCACTCTTAGCAGGTCACTGTCCATTTACTCAGGAGGCCTTGACCTCCCTAATGGGACCTCCCATGGTGGGCACATCAAACCAAGCTACAGATTGATTAAATAACATAATTTACTGGCTCTTATCACTAATATCACATAAAAGCATAGGCTTCCTGTTAAAACAAAACTCCAATTTTCATTTATACTAGCAATCTCACTATCATAAGGCAAATAAGGTAAATCTAAGCTTACTACTAAAATATTGAGGAAACAGTTTTGCATCATAGCGTATCTGCATGGGTCTTGGGAACAATGGCAGGATCCCCTATTGTGGCTCCATCTGCACTGGTGGCCAAATCAGGCTGATGATCAACAGCAACAGCAGGCTCTTCATGTTTGTTGTACTTTCTTACAAACCTCTCCGGGACCCACAACTGTTCTTGGCGATCTTGGTGGAAAACACAAACAGACCCTCACACCGATGCCAACACTGGATCAGGACCATGCCATAACCCGGTGATCACATCTTTCCATTTCACATAGCCTTTTAGACTCCCTCCTTGCCGCTGATGACGATCAGTGGCAGAAAGGCCATCAACATCCAAAATTAAAAAATTGAGGGTAAAAAGGGCTAAAGATATTCTTTCCTTGGGAGTTGGGCCTTGGCCTACTCCCCTTTTTGTTTTATTAAGCATTCTTTTAGGGTGCGATGAGCTTGCTCTACAATCCCTTGTCCTTGAGGATTGTAGGGTAATCCATGGACAAGCTGAACTTCCATTTGTTTGCAAAAGGAAGTAAATCTCTGAGCCTTACAGGTGGCCCATTATCAGTTTTTAGCTGTTGAGGTTTTCCCCAAGCCGCCCAGGCTTCCAGGGAGTATCCAATGACACTGCGGGCTTTTTCTCTGCTTAAAGGTGTAGCTTGTACCACACCTGAACAAGCATCCACAGACTCATGTACATATTTCAAAGCTCCAAGTTCTGAAATATGTGTGACATCCATCTGCCATAACTTTAGGGGCATTAACCCCCTAGGGTTTACCCGCATACCAAGTGGGTGTTGGTATATTATACACTGTGGACAGTTCAAAACCACCTGTCCAGCATGTGCTCTGGAATTTCTGTTGAAGAGTCCTTGCACTCACATGAAATAGCTGATGGAATTGCCTAGCCTTATCTAAAGATGAGCCTTTTGCAGCAGTTGAGATGAACAGCAGGATTTCTCAGTGGCTACTGTTGCCACTTTTGTGGGTGGAGCTTCTTCAGTGTCCATCTTGGAGTCTTCTTGGAGGAAATGGGTGGTGCCAGCAGTTGGCCTGTCTCTCTGTTATAAAAGCATTTTAATGAAACATTTTAAATGCCATATTCTCTAGATCTCTGAGCATTTGATGGCTGTCTGATTGTTTAGCATACCTTAGTATACAAAATTTGTCTTTAGTTACTTGCCTTAAGCACATAGGTGGCTAGGTAAGGCTTTATCCCTGTAATTAATTAATCTGTTTGGAAAACTGGATCCAAGCTGAGAGGCTGTGGAGGGATGTTTTACTCAGAGCCCTGCAGCCTGACTGTAACTGGTTTTAACTTAGTAGGTTAGACTTATACCTGTAAAGGACAAAGAGTTAGAGAAAAAAATCCCTTTCATAATAGAGGCTTAACCTTTATAAACAGCTTACAAGAAAGACTGGGTGGCATAAATATTTTGTTAGCTTGAAATAGGCATTTATAACCTTAAATGTTTACCACCATTTAAAGGCACCTAACAATTTAGAGTACAGTTGAATTTAAGTTGTATGAAGTAAGCTTACATCCAGTAAAATATCAAGATCTAGAGAGTCGTTACATGGCCAATTTGAATTATTTTTTAGGGGATATCTAGGCCATTTTTCAGTACAAAGGTAAATAACAAGTGGCATCTATCAGGCCTCCCAGTTGAGCGGTGAGGGGTGACCATGCAATCTTGGAACTCCTCAGCTCAAGAGTGTGGCCACAAGATAAGCAAGAATGGCAGAGCATTATTCGAAGCTCGTCAGCCTGAAAACGTTGCCAGGGCCAACAGAGGCCAGAAGGACTCAGCAGTCCGAGAGCAGAGCAGATATACCGCCCAGGGAGGTATGTCTTCCACCCTTAAGGAATGTACCCGACCTTAAGGAAATGGGTTAAAATTTAAAAGGGTACCTTACCTAATTGAAGCCAGTGTGGGGTGGTATTTCCAGCAAAGGGAGGGGGGAGGAATGGAGGCAGACCACTGGAATCGGAAACAGGATCCTAAGTGTCTTGGCTGGCCAGCAGACAGCTGCCAGTGACCCTGAAGGAGAGCCTGCCTGGGTTTCTGCAACAATGTTGTTCTTTTGCTGCTCAGCTAATGCCTAAGAAACACAAACAGGAGACTCAGCGCCCACTTGGAGTTTATTGAGAGAAGGGAGAGAAAGAGGGGAGAACTGGTGGCCGACCAAAAGCAGGAGAGAGAGAGAGAGAGAGAGAGAGAGAGAGAGAGAGAGAGAGAGAGAGAGAGAGAGAGAGAGAGAGAGAGAGAGAGAGAGAGAGAGAGAGAGAGAGAGACACTCTTGGCATGCTTGCTTTAAAAGGGAAATGTGAGCATGCTTTACTGGGTCCTCTGGCAGCCAGGTAAAGCTTGAGCTGCCAGGTAAGGCTAACATAGCCATGACACAGCCATGAGCATCCAACCCATTGTCGGGGGGGCGGGGGTCAGCTGGCTGCTAGTTCCTAACATTGGGCATCCTGGAAAACTGGAAAAGCTAGACCAAGGTCAGTTTGCACTGCTCTCCAGACCTCAGGGCAAAAGGAATGTCCTGTCCCTTAGCCCCGCCCTTCCTCCATCTGATAAGGAGGCACCACCAAGGGCTATATTCAGGGGGATCCTCCTACTCCTTACATCACCATTTCTCCTTTTCTTCCCCTCTTCGTTCTCTAAGGAATTGTTTCTGAACCTTTTCTAAGAGGGCCTGCAATTCCTCCTCAGACTGTTTCAACCTTATCAGACTCCCCTGTGCTCTTAACATCTTCTGAACTTTTTTCTTGTAGCATTTCTAGTTCAGCTTGCCCCTTTTCCACCGCCTCTCTACAGCATTTCTGGTCCTCAATGCAGCAATGCACTAATATCCAAACAGGTCTGACTTGGGACTTTAGTGTCCCTTATTCCCAAGCAAAGTCAAGATCCCTGCCTAACTTGTACCAGCACACTAACTTAAGGTCTCCCGAAACGAAACTGCGAACCAAGGTGCAATGGCTTCGCATTCGCCCAGAAACCTTTCCAGTGTGTTTTTCTTTATTTTAAGTTTCTTTGACAAAAATAGCCCCTGAAGAGCCAGAAAAAGTGGATGAGACTGAGATGTCCCCATTTTAAAAGATTTTACTTTCGGTTCGCTAGAACCTCTCCCTCAATGCCTGAGACTTTATTGCCGCTTATGCCCACGGTCCTTATTTTCCCACTCTTCCTAGGGAACCTTATTGCCGCTTATTTCCACGGTCTTTATTGTCCCACCTTACCTTGAGAACTTACCAGCGCTGCCCTGACTGCAAGAAGTTCTGATCTCCATCCCAGTACAGGCCACCAGTTGTCCCGCCCAACCTCAACCAGAAGGAAAGACACAACTCAGGCAAGATCTTCTTCAAGCAGTTTATTCAAGATCCTTGAACAAGCTTCTTCTTCTGACCCCTGGGAAAGGCCCACACAGGCTTAACTCCCCTTGTGCTGACCAACCCTAGTGAGCCACATAGACCCTGCAGATAGGCTGCTCTTATAGGGAAGCAGCAAGCTGAACAGGTTTAGCCAAATAAGGACTTGTTTACAACAGAGAGTGCTCACCATCAGGAAGGTGGAAGGCAGAAGCCAGCACCATCTTTAAGACACGGCAATGGAGGTGGCATTCTCCTACACCAGGCCATGGCCATTACAGGACAGGCGCCCAGCGCTGCCACTAACCAGCACTGTCCAATGTGGATAGGAAAGCTGTTGTCACCCCAGCACAGGCCCAGGTCCAGGATCTGTGTACTGCAGCTTTTCTTTACCTCTTCTGGTCCCTATCCTGAGGAAGGCTCAGTGGTGTCTGCATCCTGGTCCTTGTGTTCAGCTAGGGACATACCTCATAGCTGATAGTCAGTTTCAATATCCTCTCTTTTCCCCAACCCTGGGATTCCTAGGCTGTACACAGTAAAACCCTTAGCCATACCAGCCAGAGATGGAGATAGCTGTACCGAATCCCAAAGGCTCTGAACTTGTATATGGAGACCTGGCTCTGACTTATGCAGCTCCTATACTAAGAACCCATTTGCATCCTTGGCCTTCTACAGAGAGCCCTATGGGATCCAATGCAAATGAAGCAATGGACAGCTGCACTTGCTGGATCAGATCTCCAAAGCCCTGATTACTTGGAAATGCTGGGAGTCTGTTGATGGTATTGTCTAGTTGACATAAGTTTGAGCCCCGTGGCTTTCTGTTACAATCATTGATCTGCATTCCCCCCTGTTCATTGCCAAAGTAGTGAGGGATTCTGAGGTCAGGCTTCATGATATCCCTTAAGAAACGTCAGTGTGACAGTGTCACCCTCTTCCCCCATCCAACTTACCATCTCTGGCTGTGGTGGAGGTGGCGGTGGTGGTGGCACCTTAGGCTGTAATGTGAAATAGACAAAAGTGGGCTGGAGAGGGAGGGTGGGCTCTGCCTTGGTCCTGCCAATAGAGGGGACTTTGGCTTGGAGCAGGAAGACAACATGGCCTGTGTGGGTGCTTGTTGCCTGCTGCGGTGCTGTGTCCAGAGTGCTCTAACTGCCAGAGGCATCCCCGTCCCTCTCCAATGAGGGAGAGGCTATCTGGTCCTAGGTTTGGTCCCTGGAGAGGCCCACAGCTGGAGTGCCTCACATGTGTCTGAGCCCAGCTGCAGTAGAGCCCACACTCACCCTTCCTATTGGTAGAAGCTCACTGTCACTCAGCCTCCCCATTCCTCCTGCAGCCTCCTCACCCTCTAATTTAGTCCCTGGATTTCACTGCTCACTGCAGCTCCAGGAAGAGATGGGCCCTGAGAGCTATGTACTAAATGCCACCTGCCCCCACCTCCCAGGCCTCTGCTTCCAATTCCTCCAGTTCTCTTCCTTCCATCCTAGCTCTTCTTCTTCTGAACCCTGTCCCAGATGCTAGTACCATCCCTGCATCCTGCTGTGCTTTGGCCAAGCCATGGTGACATCTCTGGATGTGTGTGTTATACCAAAAGCCTGAATGGTAACTGCATTTCCTGGTGGGGCAGGGTGGTTCTGCTTTCTCTTTGTGCCTCTGCAGCCCAGTAAGGGGTTGCATGACATACTGTGGTCAGGAAAGGATTGGTGTCAAAGGTATCTCTGACCTCGGGCTTCCTAATCATGCCTCAAAGTCATCGCCCTGCATATGGGGCCATTGGACTTCGTAAGGGATCCTGCCCTGAAGTAAAGGGGCACCTCTGGGGTTTGGCTACATGAGGCCTATAAATGTATAGTGGATACAAGATGTCCCCGACCTAAGGGTGCTCGGATGGCCACTGGGCTTTTTTTTCACGCCAAGCTTCACAGACAGATCTCCTGTTTCAGCTATGCTGAACAATTCTTGGAAGCCAGGGCTTGGATATTTATACTTGAGAGTGTATGTGTCTCCTGGATGCTGTTAGGCCTTTGGTCAGATGGGAAATTTCCAGCAGACTTGATATAGTACTGCCTTATGACACTATTCCTTGGAGAGGGGGCATGTGTGTGGGAGACTTAACCTTTTTGCCACAGAGCCTGCAACAGCAGCTCAGCAACATGATGGCTACCAGGAAGACCGGCAGTAGAATAAGCCAATTCCAGTTTAAGATAATGCCTCCTCCTGATGACTTGTCTGGTGTCGTGATGGCTTCACCTTGTGTTGTATCCACTGCAACTGGGTCTGGATCTTTTGCCAGTGGCTTGCTGGCTATGGCTCTGCTGCTGCTTTTACTGATATCAAGGCTGCTGCTATGAAGTGCTCCCTGTGAGGAAAAGCAACAGTGGCTTCTTCCCCTGTACCCACCCACCCCCCTTGCTTCCCATTTGTACACACACTCTCTTCATTCACCTAGATTGGCTAGACACAAGGGCTACAGTGGAGTTAGTGACCCAGATTGGTCTTCAGAGAGAGCAGCCAACATTGCCTCGAAGAGGATGACTCAGGATTTCCCATGGCCTGAGATCAGTTCTCACCATGGCCTTGATTGGTAGCACACTAGACTGAAGGGGATCAGATCTCTAAGAGAGGCTCAGGCTGTTGGGTCACTACAGAGGTGTAGGGATAGGGGATGTGGGACTGCATTCCCTGTCTAATCTCTTTGTCACCCTGCTCTGCCCGACAAAGCTCGCACCTCCTCCATCTGAATCTTGAGAAGAAGCGAAGAGTTGTCACATATGAGCACAAAATTACTGCTCCTTGGATTCTCCCCCTCCCCCTCTAGTCACACTGCATTGATCTCAGGTGCTTGGAGGACAGATGTGGAATTGGACAGATGTGGAGTACTTGAGGAGTAGCACTTTCTTTCTCAGGGGCCCTGTTGTGCTGTGTTCCACATGACAGACAGCTACCCGACTACAGCTGGAGAGGAGAGGGGACCTGAGGACACTGTTAGGTTTGGGGACAAGATGGGCAGAGAGTGGGCGGTGAGGTTGCGTGGATTTAAGTCCATATCAGCTGCTGGGTATATGATGCACTGGTACATTTTTTGCACTGTGCATATTGGCATCCGACCTTGTATTGTGTGTGTGTGTGTTGGATCACACCTGTGGAAACTGAGATACGGGCATTCAGTTTGGGGCTCAGCATGTTGAGGTTGTTGAGTGGTACAGCCAGGTTGCGAACTGTGCTTTCTGTATCCAGGCTCTGTACCAGGTATCATGGTGTCGGGGTGGTCAAAGGAAACATTTGAACAGTACACCTTATAGTATAAAGTGTGATATATGTAAAGTGATTATGAATATTCATATCTCGGGGGCCTTAGCATGACTAATGCCAATGTTCAGAATGTCCTTTTTTGTTTGAAGTTCTCAAACAAACAAGATATGAAAGAGCCCAAATATTACAGACACATGTAAACTAAGCAACATGGAAATAGGAATTTCTATAGCATCTTAGTTATGCAGAGGATGCATAATAATGCCAAGAGGAATTTGATCAGAAACATAGTGAGGTCCTTTGGGGTTCTTTCAGACATGTTTTAAAACTGAAACCAGAATTAGAAATAGTTTGTAGAAAACCATCCATGGGCCCAAGGCAGATGCCCCATTCTTTAAGGCATCATATTTGAAACAGTCTAGGAGACAGGGACTTTTCTGATACCAACCTAATCACCAATCAAAGAAATTCTTTGAAAATAATGATTTGTGAGTACTGAGGCATTGCAAAGAGGATAGCACATTCTAGAGTGTGTGGTGTGCATGTGATGGGAGATGTCATTCTGAAATATGTTTCTCAAAAATCTTACTCTTTACATATGGTGCCCACGTGGCTAATAAGAACTTCCACTTAAAATTTAACAAAAGCTTAAAGAAGGGTTTTAGAAACAAAAGAACAGAGACAAGCAAGGTTTCTTGGTAGCAGCATTTTTCTTGGTTGGACTCTGTTTTGCAAGATACAAGCAGATAATTGCACTGCTCCTTTAAGGGAAGATTCCTGACTCAGCATAAGCGGCAAAAAAAAAAAAAAAAAAAAAAAAAACTGCACAGCTTTAAAATAGCACTGCTAACAATTTATTGGTGTGTATGAGAGCTGGCAATGGCAGTGCCCACATCTCCAAGCGGCAGCATGCTTGCTGGATGGCAGTACAGACCAAGGCAGTGAGCACAGCTTTCAGTGCTGGCAGTCAAAGTACCTGCCACCATCTTTGATAAACCGCGGCAGAAACAACTATGACTTTCATTTTAGCAATGTTGTTGTTTAACAGATAAAGACTCGTGGCCAGAAAAAGAAAAAGATTTACAGTAAAGACAGATTCACATTAAAATAAAGCGGTAAAGGTTTACAGTGTTTTCTAAAATATATGTAGACTGGGGAGAGAAAAGGAATAAAATGGTTTTAAAAATACAGCTAGGAGTTGGGTGTGGTGGCACAGGCCTTTAATCCCAGCACTTGGGAGACAGAGGCAGATCTCTAGTTCTGCAAAGTAAACCTGGTATGCAGAGTGAATTCCAGGACAGATAAAAGTTACACAGAGAAACCCTGTCTCAAAAAATGAAAAAATTGAACTCAAAGAAACAGAGTAATAAAAAAGCCACTTAAAGATGGGAAGCACAGAAAAACAATGCATACTATATGCTATTCTGTTTTCTTTAAATTGTTTTACTTCTGAGGAAATAACAACAACTGATAAAAGAAATACTGCTGGATTAATTAAATTTATATATTTTAAAACTGCTTTGACTCCAAAATTTAAGTTCAAGGACAAGTTACTGGGGAAAAGGATTTCTATTTTTGTTTCTACAGAAAATGAAAAGCTGTAGATTACTTCCAGAGTAATGTGGTTTGATCAAGCCAGACCCCCTGAAACAACTTTGCAGGTGATCCTACATTCAAAACAGCTTGGATAAGCCAGCCTTGCAGACTATAGCCAGTATTTCTTCATCTTCTTATGATCGCCATGACAGCACCCCCTATCAGCAGGAAGTAGTTTGGAAAGAACGACACCCTAAATCCCAAATATTGTTTACAAATGTTTGTTTTCATTTAAATGGGATTGGTTATAAATAGTTAATGATCACAACCAATATTTTTAAAGGTAAAAAGGGGATTATGGTATAGATATAAATACTTTGTTTTGGAATGGATTTTCATTTATTGATTACTTTGTTTTGGAATGGATTTTCATTTATTGATACAATTTAAGGTCAATTTTGTGATATGTATATTTCTCCTGTTGTATAGGTATTGTGTTTATAAAACTCATTTAGAAATGCAGTGTATAAATTAGTACAGAGTTTAGATAGTTATCTATGATAGTCAAAGCTTAGAGTAAAGTTAGTTAGGTTTTTCAAGATACACAGAGATGTATTTGAGATAGATAGAAATTCTTCAAACCTTTCAAAGACCTACAGAATATGGCATTTAAAATGGTTTAGGGTTTTTCTTGACAGTGAGACATAAATGTTCCTGGCAATATCACCTACACCATAAAGGAAGATAGAAGATGGACATTGAAGAAACACACTATGAAGTTTACTTTCAATATGGCAAAACTAGCCATTTGGACAAGATACTGCACTTGTCTGAACTGTTTGACTTTATGCTGTATAAACTGGGCATGCAGGACCCACGGGAAAGTGACTACTGATTCAAGATGGACATTGCTACATAGTTCCTGCTTCGTGGAAGAGTCTGCCAGACAGTCTGCAGGACACAGAGAAATTTACTGACAAACGGCCAATACAAGAACACAGTTTAAATTTTCCTGCTTTGCTGAAGTGTCTGCTAGACTCACTATGGCCTATGGGCTGAAGGTGGAAGATTACAGAAGAACTTCAGGTGACTGACAAAGCAAGATGTCTCTGTCATTTCTAGAGTTTATATATTTTCCTTCTGTGGTCTTTGAAGGAGTTGAAGACAAATAGTTATGGTTATAGTTTCCTTAGTTAGGATTAAAGATAAGTTACAAAGACTTTAGACACATAAAGATAGGATAGATGATGGGATATTTTCTTAAATCTGGCTAAATGTTAATGGACTAAATATTGTTAACTGTGATTCTTACTTGATAACTGTTGTGTGATGTATTTTGCTATGTTAAGGTTAAAACACTTCTTTTTATTTTAGACAGAAAAGAGGAGATGATGGGAGATGTCATTCTCTAAATATGTTTCTCATACTGGCTAATGAATAAAGCACTGTTGGTCAATAGGAAAGGAAGATAAGAGGGACTAGGAGACAAGGAGGAAAGAGGAAGGAGTAGGTATGGCAGCAGACTCTCCGGTAAGACAGCATGCAGACTAACAGAAATGGGTTAATATATAAGACAGAGCTAGCCAATAAGAAACTAGTACCTGGCCAACAGCATTATATCAAATACAGAGTCTCTCTGCGTTATTTGCCATGGCAGCGGGAAAAGACCGGCAGCAGGAGGAAAAACCTTACACCTTACATGCATGTTATAAGAATACAAGGAAATTTTGAAGGCAAAATTACAAGATTCGCATAAGTTACTTTGGATACAATGACCTTTGGCCACAAGGAATCATAAAAGACTATTAAACGGTCCAGAAAACAGGTGGCAACAGCACCAGTGCATACTTTTGAGCCCATCATTAATGAGTAAAAGGCCTTGTAGACAGATGTTTGTACACGGGATTTGAAAGGCAATGCATTTGTAGGTATCTGGACTATAGGTAGTTATGGAGTTGCTGTGTGTGTGTGTGTGTGTGTGTGTGTGTGTGTGTGTGTGTGATGTGAAAAATTTGTGCAATGTGGTCCTAAGCAGTGTTTTGTGATAGTTTTCTATATGAATGAAATTCATTCCTTCATAAATACAGAGCTTCCCCAATTTTAATTTTGGTTTACATTAGGACTTGACACAAGTAACTTCATGTTGATTATGATTTTGCATCAATGTGGCCAGCATAACCAGTTGAGTCCTGATGGGTCCTAACTCCTCCACCTTAAGTCAGGCAGCTTCAGCCTTCCAATGACATCTCTGTGGCCTTCTGATTTTCTCCTTCCTCTAAGGGCAATATGCCAAAACCACTGTTGTAAATCCTAGCCTACTTTGGACTTTGCTCTAATAGAGACTGTGTTCATATCACACAACAAACATGTACCACACAGATTGATCTTCAGCCCAGTAGGGAGTGTTTCAACCTCTCATAAGCACCTTATAACTGGAAGATCTGTCTTCTAACGATCCCAGAGTGCTTTCCCATTGCAAAACTCTGTGTTCTAAGATGTGTCTACCGCACAAGGAGCTCTACATTCTCAACTACTGGTAGTCCCATGCACAAACAGATGGCCTAAGACTCCCTGCAGGGTACTGCCTCTGCTACCTCCCCATTCCTGAAAATATGTAGAATCCAATGTCATACACATTCTCTTTGCCCATCATCTAAAGCAACAAAATAATAAGTTTAAGAGGCATTTGTGTATTGATTGGACATCTGTACCAAGTCTTAGGTTGTAGTGACAAAGCTCTGATTTGCTGATCATCAGCATGATCCACATGTAGAGAGATGATCACTGTCTGGTGTACCAGGCAAAGCCAGCTGGTCCCACCTCTTCCAAGTCTGTCTTCATGTATCTGCAAACAGGGAGACCGATGGAATATCCAGGAAGATATCTATGAAACTGCCCCTCCCATTCTTTAAATACTCCCTTGAGGTCACTTTCCCTAAGGTTTTGCAAAAAGAAGTCCTTGAAATTTTCATCAGGATTGCATGTTCCTAGTTTCCATTGTCCAGATCGAAGAAATGTGAATGTGTCCTAAGAAGAAGTAAATCCCCTTCGGGAAGAAAGACTTCTCTTATGAGATGTGCCATGTGATCCCCAAGTCAAGAGGGCATCTGAACTTTACTGGATCAAGCAAACTCCCCCAGTGTGTCCTTTGTATCAAGCTTCAATAGTTAAGTGTTACCATGTTCAGCCACCAGCACATACACCATGTCTATGTGATACCATAGGGACCAGGTACACCAGCATGAGGACTCCATGAAGGGTCCCAGGATCCTCTGAAAACACCCCAGAGAGGCCAAACACAGGCTATCTGGTTGTTCAAAATTTGATAATTAAGTGGTGGCCTCCCATACTCCCCATTTCCCTGAAGGGCATATTACACCCAGGCACTGTAATTGAATGCCTACAATGCAACTACTGGTGTAAAGATGACACATCTCCTGTAACTGGTACTGACTTAATCTGTGGATAGTCAATTTTGCACCACCCTGCATATCTCCAGAAGGAAAGCTGTGCTGGAGTGCCTTGTGTTGTGTGAAGGGGTCTGTGTGGGCTTTTTCTGTTCATTGCATAAGTTCAACCTGAAAAGCACTTGCTCAGGAGACTTCTGTCTCTTAACATTACGAAGCATCGCTGCCATGTTCTGCCCTTGACTGTCACAGCTTGGGCTGTGCACCTGGATGGACCTGAGCCTCTCCCACCCTTTCCAGTTCTCCAGTTTCCACTGTTTAACACTTTCTACTGTCAATCAAACATCTCCTATGGGAGGAATAAGGTCAAACTGGAACCGAGGTTGCTGGTGACAAGGTGGGAACACAGATACCCATGACTCTCTTCCATTGCCAAAGACCTGTGCTGTGGCAGGACTGTGACAGTATAGTTGCAGCAATGCAGGCTGGGTTGGGACTTCATGACCAGGCCTTCTGCCTCTACCCTAGGTTCTCTCAATACCCTTCGGTGCCCTGCCCTGAGCAGTCAGGAATTAGTTGTCACTTTTATCAAAGTAGTACAGCTAGACACTCCAGAGTGCACACATGGCTTTAGTTTATAGGATAAACCTTATCAACACATGACCCTCAGCCTGAAAGTTAGTGGATGTCAGCCAGAGCCTTAGGGTGTCTGTCCACCTAGCCTTGACTTTAGTCTCAGGCACCACCAACGAGTCAGGGTATCCTTGCCAGTGATTTGTGAGGTTGCCTGTTTCCTCCCTTTCAATGGAGGAAGTACACTTATGAGTGCTTTCCCTAAGCCTAGTAGTCTTTAAGAGGAGGGACTAGGATTCTAGGCAAAGATACTGCCCACAAGTGCATCCTGGGACTCTGCCTTTGTCCCCCAAGTACAGAGAGTCTTCCTGAGGTGTATGGCTCACGGACTTTTCATTGTTTTGCCTGATCTCTAATCCTGGACTCCTGTTTGGGCTCCTTGAAGGCAGGAGTGTCTCTCCTACCACTAGCAGTGACAGCATGGAGTCCCTCTACAAGCACATTGCACAAGCATCCCTTCACAGTCAACAGGAGCTCATGGTCACACACAGCTGAAGTCTCGGTGCTGTTGCTTCACCCCTTTGTCTCTGCACTGCGACTGGTCCAGCATGTAGAAGTCTGGATGGTAGAGGGGAACTCATCAGTCTCCTTCCTCCTCCTTTCTCCCCTTCCTCCTCTCCCTCTCCATTTCTCCCTCTTCCTATGCCTCCTTCCCTGCTTTCCTTCATTCCCTTCATTCCCATCCTCTATTCTTTTCTCCACACCTTCATCCTGTTCTCTACTTCACATTGCTAGCAGGCAGGTGAGTTTGTCGTGTTTAGTCGTGAGAAGCAGAAGAAATGGATCAACATGGGGTAGATAAGAAGAGAATGACACTAACAGACTGGCTCAAATGGTTACAGAGCAGGAGCTGTCCTGTGTCTATCCCTGGGAGGAGAGAGGGAACAGAAGTCCAGCCAGCCTAGCTTGAGGTCTCAATGTGTCCATCCCCCTATAATACTTGTATGGAAACCCCTACACTCATAGCACAGCATGACATCATTGAGCATGTCCTAGGCCATGAGAGCAGAGCCCCATCAGTGGGATTCATCTGTCATATGAGAAAACAGCCAGAGGCATTATCAAGAGCCACAGAACTGACTAACCAGACACTAGAGTGCCTCAGCCTTAGACTTCACCCTCCTGAGCTGAGTGAAGAGAAAATCCCTATTGTTTGTAAGCCACATGGTTTGAGATGCTTTATTATAGCTGCCAGAATAATCACATCTTGTCCAAACCATCCATCTTTCTGGACTGAAGCTTGTATAAGGTAGCAGTGTCTCTGAATGGTGGGCTGGTAAAGGGAGAGAAGGGAGGCAGTTGTTAGGGGTCACAGAAAAGTCTTCTACATTTTGGCCATATCACAGGCTTGATAAGGAGTAAGCAGGCCCAGAGACCCTGCCCTCTGTGGCTACAGCTACCTGAACTGAAATATCCAAGCAGACTGGACCCTTCTTGACATGAGGCAACATTCATGAGGTCTGACTGGTGCCTTCTGGCCATGAGATTTGGCCCAACACTGGAGGAATAGGGTGCACAGGTGAATTATAAAGAACTCTATTTCCTTGGTGACTACCTTGGGTAAATCAGATAGTTTGCCAAAACTCCACAGGTCCATTTGTAATGTGACCCCAGCTAGAAGGGGTATATCCCTTGTCAGCTGTAGGATGCCATGGGAGTGAGGGTTGGTTTTAAGGATGTGGCCCAGGGTGAGCAGGTTTCTCTACGTGTTATTTGCCTTGGGGAGTATCCTGACCCACAGGGAGCCCTGTGTTTCCAAATCCATTCCTGTCCTCTCCCACCTTACTTTACTGAGATCTCCAGGAAACTGATAGCTGTGTGGAGAAAAACAGCGCCCACCAGCATGTGCCCAGCCAAGATTAGCCTTTCTTGTCAGATTTCCACACCTGCCTACTGCCCCATCCTACAAACTAGGCCCACAAGAATAGGGCTCAGTGCAGGCAGTGGGGAGACGGAGACATCCAATTATGTTCAATAAACCAGGAACTTAAGGACTCACAGAGACTCTGGCAGAACAAAGGAGACCTGCACACATTCATGCCAGAAAGGGTCCCATAACTAAATGGAGGAAGTAAGCACAGGCTCCCATCTCCAACTAAGATGATTGATAACCACTGACAAAGGAAAAAAATCACTTTTCTCCATGGAATCTCATTATGTGTATTAATACACTTTGAGGAAGGCTACATGTACAGGAGTAATTGCAGAACACAAAACACAATGGTATTTTTGTACTTTAAAAAAAATCATATTGGCCTTTTGCTTTTTTATTTCTGATTTTGTGATTGTATTTGTGTTTCCTGGGGTTTTCTTTTGTGTATTTAAAGAAAGAGCAAAAGAAAAAATTTGGGAGGGTAAATGGAAAGGACCTGCAAATAATTGGGGGAGGGGAATCTAATAAAAACATACCTCTTGACAAATTTCCATTAGAAAGAGAAAACAAACTCGGTTCTTTGGTATCACCAGCATCACTGCCTTGAAGAAGGACCTCAGACCAATACCCTGACAAGACATCTCAGACCAAGCTGTGCCATCAGCTTCCTGTCACATGACAAACATGATGTCAAAGTGATTGTGAAAGGAGGCATACGGTCCCTTGGACAAACAAGGGAGTAGTGACCCTGGAATTGGGATCCCTGTGACAGTTTGAGGAGGACAAGGACACAAAGGCTAGAAGGTTAACGATCAGCTCTGCTGCCTGGAAATAACTTAGGAGACTCAAACTCAGAGATGCCATCTCTTGTGACTAAAATCTTGAAGCTGTCTTCCCTTTTTTGCTGTTGTCTTAGATAAAATTGAGCATCTCAGGAAGGGATCCCAGAGAACCATTGACCTGGTAGAACTTGCCAGTCAAGAGGGAGCACAGGGCTCAGTTTATGAGGTGGATACAGGGTACATCTGGGGAGCCTGTGCCCTGGAGATAGAGTGGACTGTGAATGTCCCGTCCATCCCACATCCCTGCCTAGGGGTACCCTGCCTTGGCAACCTGACACCTCCCTCATTCTGTGCCCAGGCATCATTCTGAAAGCTGGGGGATGAAGTGAGGTAGCAGATGTTAATGCTACACTGTTCCAGAAGATGGCACCCAAAGTTGACATTTGTCCCCTAACCCACTCTCCCAATTCCAGGGACCATATAAAGGCAGGCATTTGGCTCACTGATTAGCTGCCTTTGTACTACATTTCTAATGGTTGGAGATGTCTTTATAAACCACTGAGTGTCTGGAGATGCCTGTAATGGTGCCCTGCATCACCCCAAGTTTACAATGCATCCTCAAGTCACAAAGCTCCCAGGCAAACATGCACTTCCAGCTCTGAACAGTACATCCACAGCTTTGGCTCACCAGCCATGAGCCAGCTGGTCAGCTCTCCCTGCTCTATGGGCTGACAAGTTGGTGCTCTGTCCCCTACACAAATAAGTGTCCTTCAGAGAGGTCTGCCTGTCACAACATCTTCCATCTCTTTCTATTCTGGAAATTGGGCACTTGAGTCCCACAACTTGCATCCCAAAGCTAGGGGGTGTTCATGGTACCTCAACACCTGTGATGACCCATATGGTGTGTTGGTCTTCAACTATTCCTATGTTATCTTCCTCCCCAATCCTCAGCCAGGTCTTGAATCTGGGCATCTGCTAAACACACAACTCAGATATGCTCTTATCAGTTCCACAGAACCTTCCAGTTCATACAGTCTTTAGATAAATACTCCCATCCCATAATTTCTTTGTTTATTTTAATCCTCATCCACACCTGCATCTTCCCTTCAGTGCCACACCAGAGCCAGGCCATGGCCCACTGTTACAACATGCTACAAGTCTCTGATCCCAACCCCAACCACCCCTTTCTCATAGCATTTTAAAACTGTGTCATTCTGTAACCTTGGTAGACCTTGAACTCAGTATATAGCCCAAGCTACCCCAGTCCCATTGTTACCCTCCTGCAGATTCTCCAGAGTTGGGCTTATAGATCTGAGGCATCACACATGTCTGACTCCTTTTCCTGTGTCCATGTTTGGGTTAAAACTCCAGATTCAGTTGGATGGTAGTAATTGTTTGCCTTTCTGTGCCTGTCCTACAGGCTACAGAAGGCAACTAGCAGAAAACAAACACCAGGGTTGTTTGCCTATGAAGTACTCACATAGGCTAATTCTAGCCTACAGTACCTTGGGTAGATTAGAATCCCACCTTCTTGGCACTGTTAAGATGTTTCGCAGGCTTGCTCTAATAGCTATACAGGGGCACTTGGTCACCTGGTCTGACTTACCTGCTATTTGTCATGTTGATACACACACAATTGAAAAAAGTGACCCTCATTTGCTGAGATTCGTTAGCCTCAAATATAGAAGATGCTGAAATAGAAAACTCCTAAGTACCAGACTAAAATGCTAACACTATGGCCTGGACTCACCTCTTCCAGGGTCTACTTAAATGGCTTGTCCATAAATAGTGCATTAAGTCAAAGCAATGATCATGCTGTTGACATTTCTCCTTAAAGTGGAAGCAAAAAGTGGGTGGACTTGGTATAGCACACACTAGGAATGGCCCAGTGAGTGAGACAGCAGATGCAGCTCTGTCCACTCCAGCAAAGCTTGTAGCACCTCACTCTTTCATGTTATAGAGTGTAAAGAAGACTTGTGTCCTATTTTATACAGAAGGGATGAGACCCTGCCATTAGGCCTGGCCTTTTACCCCTGGCTATGGAACCTCTGCCCTAAGTGCAGTCTACTCAGGGTGCTATAAGCCCAGCCTCTCTCTGCCTGGGCTGCTGGAGAAGCAGGAGGATGGTGGAATCTGTGCCAGCCAGCTTCGGGATCAATCTTAGGGACTTCTTACTGGGAATAGTAGGCCCAACAATTCAAGTCCTGCAATGAGTATAGTAAAAATAAATAGTAAAATGCCTTTTAGACATGTAAGACTAGCATAGTCAGGATTCCCACTACACGCAAGTCTGCACCTGATAACCAGAACCCAATGATATCACTCACTCAAGGTAACCACAGTCCTAGACCCCATGATACCCACTAGACACTATATAAGCATATACTTATATATAATATGAGGTTAAGAGCAATGTTCTGTTTTGCATATCAGGAGAGACCCCCACCTTCATATGTGCAGTGGCTGAAGAGTCTCCCTCAGGATCCTCACCATTGAATCAGACTTCTGTTAGCAACTGGACATGACCTTCAGCTAAGACACACTGCTCAGGTGAGCAGTCTTAGAGAGATAAACTTAAGCTGTAGCTAGGAATTTATACTTTGAGCCTTGCGTGATGACCCTTAACATCATAAAGCTTGTTTCACATGTCAGTCCCAGTTCGCTCACCCTCTCCTCCTCCCCTGACCCTGCCCAACACCCATCCCATTTCCTTTCTGGGTCCCAGGGAGGTTGAGGCCGTCCATGAGGAGTCTTCATATCATTTGGTCTGTCATATCATTTGGAGCAGGGCTTAGGCCCTCCCCCATGTGTCTAGGTTGAGGGAGTATCCTTCTATGTGGAATGGCCTCCTGAAGTCCTTTCATAGTCTAGGTATAAATACTAATCCACTACCAGAGGCCCCATAGATTGCCCAGTCCTCCAAAATAACACCACATTCAGGGGGTCTGGGTCCATCCCATGCTCATTTCATGTCAACAGTTTCTGTGGGTTTCTCCGGCCTGATCTTGACTCCTTTGCTCACCACTCCTCCCCTGTCTGCAACTGGATTCCAGGAGTTCAGCTTGGTGTTTGACTGTGGGTGTCTGCTTCTGCCTCCATCAGCTACTGGATGAAGGCTCTAGGATATCCTATAAGGTAGTCATCAATCTCATTATCAAGGAAGGGCATTTAAGGTAGCCTCTCTACTATTGCTAGATTGTTAGTTGGTGTCATCCTTGTAGATCTCTGGACATTTCCCTAGTGCCAAATTTCTCTTTAAACCTATAATTGCTCCATCTTATATGGTATCTCTTTTCTTGCTCTCCTCTTTTCTTTCCTTGACTCGATTTTCCTGCTCTTTCATGCCCTCTTCTCCCCTCTTCTCTCCTTCTCTTTCTCCTAAATCCCTCTCCCTTCCTCCTATGCTCCCAATTTGTGCAGGAGATCTTATCCCTTTCCCCCTTCTGCAGGGGACCAGGTATGCCTCTCCCAGGATCTTCCTTGTTTCCTAACTTTTCTGATGGTAAAGACTGTAGGCTTGTAATCCTTTGCTCTATGTCTAAAGTCAATATATGAGTGGGTATGTGACATGTTTGTTCTTTTGTGACTGGGTTACCTCACTCAGGGTAGTTTCTTCTAGTTCCATCCATTTGCATGGGACTTGCAAGATTCCATTGTGTTTTACTGCTGAGTAGTACTCCATTATGTAAACGTAATACATTTTCCCCATCCATTCTTCAGTTGAGGAGTATTTAGGTTGCTTCCAGGTTCTGGATATTACAAATAATGCTGCTATGAACACATTTGAACAAATGTCCTAATTGTATGAATGTGCATCTTTTGAATAATGCCTAAGAGTGGAAAAGCTGGATCTTGTGGTAGACTGATTCCTGTTTTCCTGAGGAAATGCCATGTTGATTTCCACAGTGGCTGAATGAGTTTGCGCTCCCACCAGCAATGGAGGGGTATTCCCTTTTCTCCACATCTTCTCCAGTATAAACTGTCTTTGGCGTTTCTGATTTTAGCCATTCTGCCGGGAGTAAGATGGAATCACAGGGTTGTTTTGATTTAGATTTCCCTGATGGCTAACAAAGTTTATCACTTTCTTAAATATCTTTTAGCCAAGTTAGATTCCTATATTGAGAATTCTCTATTTAGTTGTGTACCCCAAATTTTAATTAGATTATTTGTTATTTTCCTACCCAGATTCTTAAGTTCTTTGTATATTTTGGAAATCAGCCCTCTGTCAGATGAGGGCTGCTGTTTTGTCTTATTGACTATGTCCTTTGCCTTGCAGAAGCTTTTCAATTTCAGGAGGTCCCATTTACTAATTGTTGATCTCAGTGTCTGTGCTACTGTTTTTTTTTTTTTTTTTTTTTTTGTTGGTTGGTGGTTACAATGTCCTGTAAGGATTCGTTCAAGGTTACCTCCCACTTTCTAAGAGGTTCAGTGTGGCTGGAGTTAAGTTGAGGTGTTTGATCCATTTGGACTTTTATGCATGGTGAAAAATATGGATCTATCTGCAGTCTTCTACAAGTCAGCATCTATTTATGCCAACACTTTTTGTTGAAGATGCTTGATGGGAGATGTCATTCTGTAAATATGTGTCTATGCTGGTTAATGAATAAAGCACTGTTGGCCAATAGGAAAGCACGGTAGGTGGGACTAGGAGACAAGGAGGATTCCAGGAAGGAGTAAGGAGGAGTCAGCATGTAGAGAGCAAAATGTCAGCCCACTCTCCGGTAAGATGAGACCATGTGGACATACTTAGATTAATAGAAATTGGTTAGTACTTAAGACAGAGCTAGCCGATAAGAAACAAGTAACTGGCCAAAGGCATTATATCAAATACAGTGTCTCTGTTTGTTAATTGGGGCTAGCGCTGAAGTGAGACCAGGCTAGAAGAAAACCTTACTTGTAACATATGGTGCTGCAACATGGCTAATGAGAACTACCACTTAAAATTTAATAAAACCTCTAAAAAGGGTTTTATAAACAAAAGAACAAAGACAAGCAAGGCTTCTTAATAACAGCATTTTCTGGATTGGACCCTGTTATGCATGAGACATGCAAAGATTTGCATGGGCTCCTTTAAGGGAGGTTTCCTGACAGCATAAGCTGCCAAAAAACTTCAGGGCCTTTAAGAAACTCTGCTAACAATTCATTGGTGGGTATGAGAGCTGGCTATGGCAGTGACCATATCTCCAAAGCAGCAACCTGCTGCTGGATGGCAGCACAGACAAAGGGAATGAGCACAGCTCTCAGTGCTGGTGGTAAAAGTACCAGCCGCCATCTTTGATAGACCACGGCTGAAAAAACTTTGGCTTTCATTTTAAGAATGTTGTTTAGCAGATAAAAGACTTGTGGCCAGAAAAAGATAAAGATTTAAAGTAAAGTCAGATTCAGATTAAGAAAAACCACTAAGGGTTTACAGTGTGTTTTAAAATATACATAGGTTTGGGAGAGAAAAAAGAATAAAATGGTTTTAAAAAGATAGAGAGGAGCTTGGTGTGGTGGCACACACCTCTAATCCAAGCATTCGGGAGGCAGAGGCTAGCAGATTTCTGTGATACCAAAGTAAACCTGGTATGCAGAGTGAATTCCAGGACAGATAAATGATACACAGAGAAACCCTGTCTCAAAAAAATAAAAAAATAAAAATAAAAGAAACAGAGTAATAAAAAAGCCTCATAAAGGTGAAAAGGACTGAGAAAATCTGGATATTGTACGGTATTATATTGTCTTTGTGTCGTTTGACTGCTGAGGAAACAACAACTGGTAAAAGAAAAGCTGCTGGATTAATTCAATTTATATATTTTAAAAGTGCTTTGACTTCAAAATTTAAGTCTAAAACAAGTTACTGGGAAAAATGATTTCTATGTTTGTTTCCATAGAAAATAAAAAGCTGTGGATTCCTTCCTGACTAATGTGGTTTGAGCAAGCCAGACCCCCTGAAACAGCATCCCAGGTGATCAACATTTAAAACAGCTGGGACAGGGCAGCATTGAAGACTACAGCCAGGATTTCTACATCTTCTTAGGATCCCCAATGGCAGTGCCCCCTATTGGCAGGAAGCAGTTTGGAAAGAACAACGCCCAAATTCCTAAATGTGGTTTATAAATGTTTGCTTTGTTTATATGGAGTAGGTTATAAATGGTTAATGACCACAACCAATTTCCTTTTAAAGGTAAAAAGGGAATTATGATATAGTTATGAATCCTTTACTTTGGAATGGATTCTCATTTATTGATATAAATTTAAGGTCAATTTTGTAATTAAGTATATGTCTCCTCTTGTTTAGGTATTGTGTTTATATAACTCATTTAGAAATGCAAGGTATAATTTAATACAGGGTGTAGATAGTTATCTATAATAGTCAGAACTTACAGTTAGGTTAGTATTTCTAGATATATAGAGATGTATTGTGATGAATAGGTATCCTTCAAACCTTTCAAAGACCTACAGAATATGTCATTTAAAATGGTTTACGGTTTTTCTTTACAGTGAGACAAAATTGCTCCTGGCAACACAATCTGTGTCAGAAAGGAAGATGGACCTTGAAGAAACACATTATGAAGTTACTTCCAGTATAGCCAGACTAGCCATTTGGACAAGATACTGCTCTTGTCTGGACTATTTGACTTTATGCTGTATAATCTGCACCTGCAAGACCCTCAAAAAGTGACAGCTGATACAAGATGGACATTGCTACAGAGTTCCTGCTTCATGAAAGAGTCTGCCAGACAGTATGCAGGACACAGAGAAAAATGACTGACAAACTGCCACTACAGGTGGACAGTTTAGTTTCCTCCTTTGCTGAGGAGTGTGCTAGACACACTATGGCCTATAGGCTGAAGATGGAACACTACAGAAAAACTTCGGGTGACTGGCCAGGCAAGATGTCTGTCATTTCTAGAGTTTGTATATTATCCTTCTGTGGTCTTTGATGGAGTTGAAGACAGATAGTTATGATTATAGTTTTCCTTACTTAGGATTAAAGATAGGTTACATGTAAGACTTTAGATTCACAAAGATAGGATAGGTGATAGACTATTTTCTTCAAATCTTACTAAATATTAATGGACTAACTATTGTTAAATGTGATTCTTATTTGATAACTGTTGTGTGATATATTTTGCTATGTTAAGGTTAAAACCCTTCTTTTTATTTAGACAGAAAAGAGGAAATGATGGGAGATGTCATTCTGTAATTATGTTTGTCATACTGGTTAATAAAGACCTGTTGGCCAATAGGAAAGCAAGATAGGAGGGACTAGAAGACAAGGAGGATTTGAGGAAGGAGTAGGGAGGAGTCGGCATGTAGAGACCAGAGAGTACAGAACGCCAGCCCACTCTCCGGGAAGATGAGATCACATGGATATATTTAGGTTAATAGAAATGGGTTAATAATACTTAAGACAGAGCTAGCCGATAAGAAACAAATAACTGGCCAACAGCATTATATCAAATACAGGGACTCTTGTGTGTTAATTGGTGCTGGCCCTATATTGAGAGCAAGCTGACAGAAAACCTTACTCATAACAGAGGCTTTCTTTTTTACATTGTATAATTTTGCTTCTTTATCAAAAATCAGGTGTTGAGTATAGTGTGTGTTAATATCAGGGTTTTCAATTTGATTCCATTGCTCTACCTGTCTATTTTTGTGCCAGTACCAAGATGATTTCAGGTCTATAGCTCTATTATAGAGCCTGAAGTCATGAATGGTGATGCCTTGGAAGTAGTTCCTTTATTGTACAGGGTTGTTTTGGCAATCCTGGGTCTTGGTTTTTCCATCTAAAATTGAGTATTATTCTTTCAAGGTCTGTGAGGAATTCTGCTTGGATTTTAGTGAGCTGCATTGAATCTGCAGATTGCTCTTAGCAAGATTGCCATTTTTACTATGTTGATCCTACTTATCTAAGAGCATAGGAGATCTTTCCATTTTCTGGTATCTTCTTTAATTTCTTTAAAGACTTAAAGGTCTTATTATATAGGTGTTTCACTTGTTTGGTTAGCATTAGCCCCAAGATATTTTATGCAGTTTGTGGCTATTGTAAATACTGAGGTTTCTCTGATTTCTTTCTCAGCCCCTTTGTCGTCTATATATAGTAGGGCTACTGATTTTGTATTTTTTTTCTTTAAGACAATCTTGTATCCTGACATGTTGCTGAAGGTGTTTATCAGCTCTAGGAGTTCCCTGTAGAATTCTTCAGGTAACTTATGTATACAATGATCTCATCTGCAGAAAGTGAAACTATTTGACTTCTTCCTTTTCCAATTTGTTTCCCTTGACTCTTTTTGTTGTCTTATTTCTCTAGCTAGAATTTCAGGTACAATATTGAAGAGATATGTCCACAGCCTTGTCTTGTTCCTGATTTTAGTGGATTTGCATTGAGTTTCTCACCATTTTGCTATATATATTGCTTTTATCATGTTTAGGTATGTTCCTG
Organism: Phodopus roborovskii; assembly: GCF_943737965.1. NCBI lineage: Eukaryota > Metazoa > Chordata > Mammalia > Rodentia > Cricetidae > Phodopus > Phodopus roborovskii. Next base: position 70,729 of record NW_026127029.1, on the reverse strand, counting down.
TTATCCCTATCTACCCAATAACTTAATCATGAAGGGCTGTTAGATTTTGTCATAGGCTTTGTTCGCATCTAGAGAAATGATCATGTGGTTTTTCTTTTTCAGTTTGTTTATATGGTGGATTATATTGATGGATTTTTCTATGTTTTACCATCCCTGCATCCCTGGGATGAAGCCTACTTGGTCATGGTGGATGATTTGTCTGTTGTGTTCTTGAATTTGATTTGCCAACATTTTATTGAGTATTTTTGCATCAGTTTTCCTGAGGAATATTGGTCTATAATTCTCTTTCTTAGTTGTGTCTGTGTGGCTTGTGTACCAAGGTTACTGCAGCCTTGTAAAAAGTGATCTCAATGACTGGTCTGCTTCTATTGTGTGGATCACTTTAAGGAGTATTAGCTCTTATTTACATTTCTGGAAGTATTCTGCCCTGAAACCATCTGGCCCTGGGCTTTTTTTTTTTTCCCTTGGCTTGGAATATTTTTATGACTGCTTCTATTTCATTAGGGGTTATATGTCTATTTAAATTGCTTATATGTTCCTGATTTAATTTTGGTAAGTAATAGCTATCCAGAAATTTGTTAATTTCCATGAAATTTTTGATTTTCTGGAGAACACGTTTCAAGCATGACTTGCAGATTCTCTGCATTTCCTAATGTCCGTTGCTATGTCCCCATTTCCATTTCTGATTTTGTTAATTTTCATGTTCTGTCTCTGCCTTTTGGTTACTTTGGATAAAGTTTCTCTATCTTGTTGATTTTCTTGAAGAACCAACTCTTTGTTACAGTAATTCTTTGTATTGCTTTCCTAGTTTCTACTTTAATGATTTCAGCCCTCAATTTGATTACTTCCTGGAATCTACTCCTCCAGGGTGAGTTTGCTTCCTTTTGTTCTTCTCAAGCTTTCAGTCATGCTGTTAATTGTCTAATATGACTCTTCTCCAGTTTCTTAATGTGCTCATTAGTGCTGTGAACTTTCCTCTTAGTACTGCTTTCAAAGTGTCCCATAATTTGGGATATATCCTGTCTTTGTTCTCATTGAATTCTAGGAAGCCTTTAATTTCTTTTGTTGCAATTGCTTTTGTTGCAATAGTTCAGTTTCCATGAGTTTGTAGGGTTCCTGCCATTTGTGTTAGTGTTGAATTCTAGCTTTAAAGCATGGTGGTGATAAGATACAAGGGGTTATTCCAATTTTTATGTACCTATTGAGATTTACTATATGGCCGAGTATGTGGTCAATTTTCGAGAAGGTTCCATGTGGGACTGAGAAGAAGCTATATTCCTGTGTGTTTGGATGGAACGTTCTATAACTATCTGTTAAACCCAATTAGGTCATAACTTCTGTTAGTTCCTTTGTTTCTTTGTTAAGTTTTGCCCTAGTGGACCTGTCTAGTGTTGAGAATGTGATTGCTTAATCTCCTACTATAAGTGAGTAGAGTTTTATGTGTGATTTGGGTTTTATCAATGTTTAACGAATGTGGGTGCCTTTTAATTTGGGGCATAGATGTTGAGAATTGTGACTTCATCTCGATATATTTCTCCTGTGATGAATCAGAAATGTCCTTCTTCATACTTTTAAATTGGCTTTAGTTTAAGTTCTAATTTGTAAATTATTATTATTGCTACACCTGCTTGTTTCTTGGATCCATTTTATTGGAAAATCATTTCCCATCCCATAACTCTGAGGTAGGGTGTGTCTTTGAAATTGAGGTATGTTTTTTTTTTTTAATGCAGCAGAAAGATGGACTCTGTGTTTGATCAATTCTTTTAGCATGTGTCTTTTTATAGGCATCTTAAGACCATAATATTGAGGGATATTAATGACCATTGATTGTTAATTCTTGTTTGTTTTGGATTTGTTGGTCATGGTGGTATTATGTGTGGATTTGCTCACTCCCCCCATTTTTCTTTTGGCTGTTGGTATAGTGGGATTATATATTGTCTGTGGGTGGAGTTGAATTCCTTGGGTTGGATTAGTTGATGTGTATTGTTTAAATCTGATTCTGTCATGAAATAACTTGGTTTTTCCATCAACAGTAAATGAAATTTTGCTGGGTATAGTAGAGTGGGCTGGCATCCGTAGTCTCTTTGTGTTGGTAGATATCTATCGAGGTCCTTCTGGCCTTCAGATTTTACATGGAGGAGTCAGGTTAATTCTGACAGGTTTGCCTTTATATGTTACTTGGCCTTTTCCCTCTGATGCTCTTAATATTTTTATTTATACTGTATGTCTGATATTTTAATTGTTATGTGGTGAGGGGATCTTTTTGTGTTCCACTCTATCTGGTGTTCTGTAAGATTCTTGTACTTCCATTGGCATGTATTAATTTAGGTTGGGAAAGATTTCTTCTTTGATTTTGTTGAATATAATTTCTGTACCTTTGTGTTGGGCTTCTTCGCCTTCTTTTACATCTGTTATTCTAGGTTTTGCCTTTTCTCTGTGTCCCAAATTCCCTGGATATTTTGTGTCAGGACTTTTTTGGACATAACATGCTATATGGTTGATGAATCTATTTCTCCTAGGGTATCTTCAATGCCTGTGATTCTCTCTTCCATCTCTTATAATCTATTGTTTATCAATGCATATGTATTTCCTGACCAGTTTCAGATTTTCTATTTACAGCATTCCCTCAGACTGCTGTTATTTTTCTTGTCGTTGTTTTTGTTTTTGTTTTTATTTGTCTCTATTTGAGGACTCAAACCTTGCAATGTTTGACTTGAGTCTTGCAATCTTTGGTAGTCTTTTTTCTTCCATTACTTTCAAAGCCCTGTCTGACCATGGCCACTGGCATTATTTTGACCAGTTTTCCTGGTGGACTAAAGGTAACTCATGACTGATCTTTTCTGTATATACTGTATCTGAACTTGCTAGATAGACCCAATAGGTCTTGGCTTATTCATCCACAGACTAAGGGTGACAGCAAAGACATTGTTAGGGCTGAGGCAATAACATGGGAAGCAGAGACTGGTAAGACAGGCCACAGTGGCTGTGTGAATGAAGGGACTTGGAATCTACACAAAGAGGGCTGCCAGCTCTCAGAGAACCTTCCTTTGTACTGCTCCCCTCTAGCCATGGGAGAGAGACAGGGATCCAGGTGTCAGTAGACACAGAGGGATGCATGTCCTGTTTCTCCCCCCACACTAGGCAACTGTTGTGGTGTTTGACTGGGCCTGAGGTCCCCAGCTGAGATCAAAGTCACATCCTGCCCAACCCAGTCATCTGTACCCCTTTTTATCCACAGCCAAAGCATGCATCAATCACAGTAGGGTTTGGGTTAACAGGACATGGAGATGGAGCTGAAGCAGGTGGTGATGTAGGAGGAGACAGGTTCTCCTCTGGATCCTAGAAGTGAAAAAATTTGTTCTGTGTCTTGCCTGCAGTCTCGAGCACAGAGTCCCTTAATACAACTGCACTAGGGGGTGGTCAGTCAGCTAATGCTGTGGAGTGAAAGGAAGGCTGTAATGCACACCCTGGGGAGTTCATTCATGAGAAGAGTAACCAAAGCCTTCTGGTTTGCAGATATTGAGCTTCCCACAATGCCAATAGTCATGCTCTTGGTTCTGCTGAGGTCACTTTTCCTTGGCACAGGCCTAGCCAGCAGGCTGTGCAGAGGGTAAGCAATGGAGGTGGCATTCTCCTCCACCAGGACATGGCCAATACAGGGGCAAGCAAGCAGGGCTCGCAATAACCCGCACTGTCCCATATGGATAGGAAATCTGTTCCCACCCCAGCACAGGCCCCATCCCAGTCTCTGTTTGCTGCAGCTTTTCTTTACCTCTTCTGGCCCCTTCCCAGAGGAAGGCACAGTTGTTTCCCCATCCTGGTCCTTGTGCTCATCTAGGGACATCCCTCATAGCTGATAGTCAGTTTCAATATCGTCTCTTTTCCCCAGCCCTGGGATTCTTAGGCTGACCACAGTGAAACCCTTAGCCTTACCAGCCAGTGATAGAGATAGTTGTACTGAATCCCAAAGGCTCTGAACTTGTATATGGAGACTGGCTCTGACTTATGCGGTTCCTATACTAAGAACCCATTTGCATCCTTGGCCTTCTACAGAGAGCCCTATGGGATCCAATGCAAATGAAGCAATGGACAGATGCACTCGCTGGATCAGGTCTCCAAAGCCCTGGTTTTTGGAAATGCTGGGAGTCTGGTGATGGTATTGTCTAGTTGACATAAGTTTGAGCCCCGCGGCTTTCTGTTACAATCATTGATCTGCATTCCCCCCTGTTCACTGCCAAAGTAGTGAGGTATTCTGATATCCCTTAAGAAAGGTTAGTGTGACAGTATCACCCTCTTCCCCCATCCATGTCACCTTCTCTGGCTGTGGTGGAGGTGGCAGTGGTAGTGGCTCCTTAGGCTGGAATGTGAAACAGACAAAAGTGGGCTGGAGAGGGAGGGGTGGGCTCTGCCTTGGTCCTGCCAATAGAGGGGACCTTGGCTTGGAGCAGGAAGACAACATGGCCTGTGTGGGTGCTTGTTGCCTGCTGGGGTGCTGTGTCCAGAGTGCTCTAACTGCCAGAGGCATCACCATCCCTCTCCAATGAGGGAGAGGCTATCTGGTCCTAGGTTTGGTCCCTGGAGAGGCCCACAGCTGGAGTGCCTCACATGTGTCTGAGCCCAGCTGCCGTAGAGCCCACACTCACCCTTCCTATTGGTAGAAGCTCACTGTCACTCAGCCTCCCCATTCCTCCTGCAGCCTCCTCACCCTCTATATTAGTCCCTGGATTTCACTGCTCACTGCAGCTCCAGGAAGAGATGGGCCCTGAGAGCTATGTACTAAATGCCACCTGCCCCCACCTCCCAGGCCTCTTCTTCCATTTCCTCCAGCTCTCTTCCTTCCATCCTAGCTCTTCTTCTTCTACACCCTGTCCCAGATGCCAGTACCATCCCTACATCCTGCTATGCTATGGCCAAGCCCTAGTGACAACTCTGGATGTGTATGTTATACCAAAAGCCTGAAATGTAACTGCATTTCCTGGTGGGGCAGGGTGGTTCTGCTTTCTCTTTGTGCCTCTGCAGCCCAGTATGGGGTTGCATGACACACTGTGGTCAGGAAAGGATTGGTGTCAAAGGTATCTCTGACCTCGGGCTTCCTAATCATGCCTCAAAGTCATCGCCCTGCATATGGGGCCACTGGACTTCGTAAGGGATCCTGCCCTGAAGTAAAGGGGCACCTCTGGGGTTTGGCTACATGAGGCCTATAAATGTATAGTGGATACAAGATGGCCCCGACCTAAGGGTGCTCGGATGGCCACTGTGCAGGGCTTTCTTTTCAGGCCAAGCCTCGCAGACAGATCTCCTGTTTCAGCTATGCTGAACAATTCTTGGGACCCATGACTTGGATGTTTATATTTAAGACTTTATGTGTCTCCTGGATGCTGTTAGTCCCTTGGTCAGATGGGAAATTTGAAGCAGACTGGATATAGGACTGCCTTGTGACACTATTTCCTTGCAGAAGGGCATGTGTGTGGGAGCCAGAGTGGGGGAGGGGGAGGGAGAGTGGGGAGAGGGACAGGAGACTTGACCTTCTTGTAGCACAGCCTGCAACAGCAGATCAGCAACATGATGGCTACCAGCAAGACCGGCAGAATAATAAGCCAATTCCAGTTGAAGATAGTGCCGCCTCCTGATGACTTGTTTGGTGTGCTGTGTGGTCTGGAACTGGGTCTGGATCTTTTGCCTGTAGTATCATGCATATGGTGCTGCTGCTGCTACTTATACTGCTGTCAAGGCTGCTGCTATGAAGTGCTCCCTGCGAGGAAAAGCAACAGTGGCTTCTTCCCCTGTACCCACCCCTTGCTTCCCATTTGTACACACACTCTCTTCATTCACCTAGATTGGCTAGACACAAGGGCTACAGTGGAGTTAGTGACCCAGATTGGTCTTCAGAGAGAGCAGCCAACATTGCCTCGAAGAGGATGACTCAGGATTTCCCATGGCCTGAGATCAGTTCTCACCATGGCCTTGATTGGTAGCGCACTAGACTGAAGGGGATCAGATCTCTAAGAGAGGCTCAGGCTGTTGGGTCACTACAGAGGTGTAGGGATAGGGGATGTGGGACTGCATTCCCTGTCTAATCTCTTTGTCACCCTGCTCTGCCCGACAAAGCTCGCACCTCCTCCATCTGAATCTTGAGAAGAAGCGAAGAGTTGTCACATATGAGCACAAAATTACTGTTCCTTGGATTCTCCCCCTCCCCCTCTAGTCACACTGCATTGATCTCAGGTGCTTGGAGGACAGATGTGGAATTGGACAGATGTGGAGCACTTGAGGAGTAGCACTTTCTTTCTCAGGGGCCCTGTTGTGCTGTGTTCCACATGACAGACAGCTACCCGACTACAGCTGGAGAGGAGAGGGGACCTGAGGACACTGTTAGGTTTGGGGACAAGATGGGCAGAGAGTGGGCGGTGAGGTTGCGTGGATTTAAGTCCATATCAGCTGCTGGGTATATGATGCACTGGTACATTTTTTGCACTGTGCATATTGGCATCCGACCTTGTATTGTGTGTGTGTGTGTTGGATCACACCTGTGGAAACTGAGATACGGGCATTCAGTTTGGGGCTCAGCATGTTGAGGTTGTTGAGTGGTACAGCCAGGTTGCGAACTGTGCTTTCTGTATCCAGGCTCTGTACCAGGTATCATGGTGTCGGGGTGGTCAAAGGAAACATTTGAACAGTACACCTTATAGTATAAAGTGTGATATATGTAAAGTGATTATGAATATTCATATCTCGGGGGCCTTAGCATGACTAATGCCAATGTTCAGAATGTCCTTTTTTGTTTGAAGTTCTCAAACAAACAAGATATGAAAGAGCCCAAATATTACAGACACATGTAAACTAAGCAACATGGAAATAGGAATTTCTATAGCATCTTAGTTATGCAGAGGATGCATAATAATGCCAAGAGGAATTTGATCAGAAACATAGTGAGGTCCTTTGGGGTTCTTTCAGACATGTTTTAAAACTGAAACCAGAATTAGAAATAGTTTGTAGAAAACCATCCATGGGCCCAAGGCAGATGCCCCATTCTTTAAGGCATCATATTTGAAGCAGTCTAGGAGACAGGGACTTTTCTGATACCAACCTAATCACCAATCAAAGAAATTCTTTGAAAATAATGATTTGTGAGTACTGAGGCATTGCAAAGAGGATAGCACATTCTAGAGTGTGTGGTGTGCATGTGATGGGAGATGTCATTCTGAAATATGTTTCTCAAAAATCTTACTCTTTACATATGGTGCCCACGTGGCTAATAAGAACTTCCACTTAAAATTTAACAAAAGCTTAAAGAAGGGTTTTAGAAACAAAAGAACAGAGACAAGCAAGGTTTCTTGGTAGCAGCATTTTTCTTGGTTGGACTCTGTTTTGCAAGATACAAGCAGATAATTGCACTGCTCCTTTAAGGGAAGATTCCTGACTCAGCATAAGCGGCAAAAAAAAAAAAAAAAAACTGCACAGCTTTAAAATAGCACTGCTAACAATTTATTGGTGTGTATGAGAGCTGGCAATGGCAGTGCCCACATCTCCAAGCCGGCAGCATGCTTGCTGGATGGCAGTACAGACCAAGGCAGTGAGCACAGCTTTCAGTGCTGGCAGTCAAAGTACCTGCCACCATCTTTGATAAACCGCGGCAGAAACAACTATGACTTTCATTTTAGCAATGTTGTTGTTTAACAGATAAAGACTCGTGGCCAGAAAAAGAAAAAGATTTACAGTAAAGACAGATTCACATTAAAATAAAGCGGTAAAGGTTTACAGTGTTTTCTAAAATATATGTAGACTGGGGAGAGAAAAGGAATAAAATGGTTTTAAAAATACAGCTAGGAGTTGGGTGTGGTGGCACAGGCCTTTAATCCCAGCACTTGGGAGACAGAGGCAGATCTCTAGTTCTGCAAAGTAAACCTGGTATGCAGAGTGAATTCCAGGACAGATAAAAGTTACACAGAGAAACCCTGTCTCAAAAAATGAAAAAATTGAACTCAAAGAAACAGAGTAATAAAAAAGCCACTTAAAGATGGGAAGCACAGAAAAACAATGCATACTATATGCTATTCTGTTTTCTTTAAATTGTTTTACTTCTGAGGAAATAACAACAACTGATAAAAGAAATACTGCTGGATTAATTAAATTTATATATTTTAAAACTGCTTTGACTCCAAAATTTAAGTTCAAGGACAAGTTACTGGGGAAAAGGATTTCTATTTTTGTTTCTACAGAAAATGAAAAGCTGTAGATTACTTCCAGAGTAATGTGGTTTGATCAAGCCAGACCCCCTGAAACAACTTTGCAGGTGATCCTACATTCAAAACAGCTTGGATAAGCCAGCCTTGCAGACTATAGCCAGTATTTCTTCATCTTCTTATGATCGCCATGACAGCACCCCCTATCAGCAGGAAGTAGTTTGGAAAGAACGACACCCTAAATCCCAAATATTGTTTACAAATGTTTGTTTTCATTTAAATGGGATTGGTTATAAATAGTTAATGATCACAACCAATATTTTTAAAGGTAAAAAGGGGATTATGGTATAGATATAAATACTTTGTTTTGGAATGGATTTTCATTTATTGATTACTTTGTTTTGGAATGGATTTTCATTTATTGATACAATTTAAGGTCAATTTTGTGATATGTATATTTCTCCTGTTGTATAGGTATTGTGTTTATAAAACTCATTTAGAAATGCAGTGTATAAATTAGTACAGAGTTTAGATAGTTATCTATGATAGTCAAAGCTTAGAGTAAAGTTAGTTAGGTTTTTCAAGATACACAGAGATGTATTTGAGATAGATAGAAATTCTTCAAACCTTTCAAAGACCTACAGAATATGGCATTTAAAATGGTTTAGGGTTTTTCTTGACAGTGAGACATAAATGTTCCTGGCAATATCACCTACACCATAAAGGAAGATAGAAGATGGACATTGAAGAAACACACTATGAAGTTTACTTTCAATATGGCAAAACTAGCCATTTGGACAAGATACTGCACTTGTCTGAACTGTTTGACTTTATGCTGTATAAACTGGGCATGCAGGACCCACGGGAAAGTGACTACTGATTCAAGATGGACATTGCTACATAGTTCCTGCTTCGTGGAAGAGTCTGCCAGACATTCTGCAGGACACAGAGAAATTTACTGACAAACGGCCAATACAAGAACACAGTTTAAATTTTCCTGCTTTGCTGAAGTGTCTGCTAGACTCACTATGGCCTATGGGCTGAAGGTGGAAGATTACAGAAGAACTTCAGGTGACTGACAAAGCAAGATGTCTCTGTCATTTCTAGAGTTTATATATTTTCCTTCTGTGGTCTTTGAAGGAGTTGAAGACAAATAGTTATGGTTATAGTTTCCTTAGTTAGGATTAAAGATAAGTTACAAAGACTTTAGACACATAAAGATAGGATAGATGATGGGATATTTTCTTAAATCTGGCTAAATGTTAATGGACTAAATATTGTTAACTGTGATTCTTACTTGATAACTGTTGTGTGATGTATTTTGCTATGTTAAGGTTAAAACACTTCTTTTTATTTTAGACAGAAAAGAGGAGATGATGGGAGATGTCATTCTCTAAATATGTTTCTCATACTGGCTAATGAATAAAGCACTGTTGGTCAATAGGAAAGGAAGATAAGAGGGACTAGGAGACAAGGAGGAAAGAGGAAGGAGTAGGTATGGCAGCAGACTCTCCGGTAAGACAGCATGCAGACTAACAGAAATGGGTTAATATATAAGACAGAGCTAGCCAATAAGAAACTAGTACCTGGCCAACAGCATTATATCAAATACAGAGTCTCTCTGCGTTATTTGCCATGGCAGCGGGAAAAGACCGGCAGCAGGAGGAAAAACCTTACACCTTACATGCATGTTATAAGAATACAAGGAAATTTTGAAGGCAAAATTACAAGATTCGCATAAGTTACTTTGCATACAATGACCTTTGGCCACAAGGAATCATAAAAGACTATTAAACGGTCCAGAAAACAGGTGGCAACAGCACCAGTGCATACTTTTGAGCCCATCATTAATGAGTAAAAGGCCTTGTAGACAGATGTTTGTACACGGGATTTGAAAGGCAATGCATTTGTAGGTATCTGGACTATAGGTAGTTATGGAGTTGCTGTGTGTGTGTGTGTGTGTGTGTGTGTGTGTGTGTGTGTGTGTGATGTGAAAAATTTGTGCAATGTGGTCCTAAGCAGTGTTTTGTGATAGTTTTCTATATGAATGAAATTCATTCCTTCATAAATACAGAGCTTCCCCAATTTTAATTTTGGTTTACATTAGGACTTGACACAAGTAACTTCATGTTGATTATGATTTTGCATCAATGTGGCCAGCATAACCAGTTGAGTCCTGATGGGTCCTAACTCCTCCACCTTAAGTCAGGCAGCTTCAGCCTTCCAATGACATCTCTGTGGCCTTCTGATTTTCTCCTTCCTCTAAGGGCAATATGCCAAAACCACTGTTGTAAATCCTAGCCTACTTTGGACTTTGCTCTAATAGAGACTGTGTTCATATCACACAACAAACATGTACCACACAGATTGATCTTCAGCCCAGTAGGGAGTGTTTCAACCTCTCATAAGCACCTTGTAACTGGAAGATCTGTCTTCTAACGATCCCAGAGTGCTTTCCCATTGCAAAACTCTGTGTTCTAAGATGTGTCTACCGCACAAGGAGCTCTACATTCTCAACTACTGGTAGTCCCATGCACAAACAGATGGCCTACGACTCCCTGCAGGGTACTGCCTCTGCTACCTCCCCATTCCTGAAAATATGTAGAATCCAATGTCATACACATTCTCTTTGCCCATCATCTAAAGCAACAAAATAATAAGTTTAAGAGGCATTTGTGTATTGATTGGACATCTGTACCAAGTCTTAGGTTGTAGTGACAAAGCTCTGATTTGCTGATCATCAGCATGATCCACATGTAGAGAGATGATCACTGTCTGGTGTACCAGGCAAAGCCAGCTGGTCCCACCTCTTCCAAGTCTGTCTTCATGTATCTGCAAACAGGGAGACCGATGGAATATCCAGGAAGATATCTATGAAACTGCCCCTCCCATTCTTTAAATACTCCCTTGAGGTCACTTTCCCTAAGGTTTTGCAAAAAGAAGTCCTTGAAATTTTCATCAGGATTGCATGTTCCTAGTTTCCATTGTCCAGATCGAAGAAATGTGAATGTGTCCTAAGAAGAAGTAAATCCCCTTCGGGAAGAAAGACTTCTCTTATGAGATATGCCATGTGATCCCCAAGTCAAGAGGGCATCTGAACTTTACTGGATCAAGCAAACTCCCCCAGTGTGTCCTTTGTATCAAGCTTCAATAGTTAAGTGTTACCATGTTCAGCCACCAGCACATACACCATGTCTATGTGATACCATAGGGACCAGGTACACCAGCATGAGGACTCCATGAAGGGTCCCAGGATCCTCTGAAAACACCCCAGAGAGGCCAAACACAGGCTATCTGGTTGTTCAAAATTTGATAATTAAGTGGTGGCCTCCCATACTCCCCATTTCCCTGAAGGGCATATTACACCCAGGCACTGTAATTGAATGCCTACAATGCAACTACTGGTGTAAAGATGACACATCTCCTGTAACTGGTACTGACTTAATCTGTGGATAGTCAATTTTGCACCACCCTGCATATCTCCAGAAGGAAAGCTGTGCTGGAGTGCCTTGTGTTGTGTGAAGGGGTCTGTGTGGGCTTTTTCTGTTCATTGCATAAGTTCAACCTGAAAAGCACTTGCTCAGGAGACTTCTGTCTCTTAACATTACGAAGCATCGCTGCCATGTTCTGCCCTTGACTGTCACAGCTTGGGCTGTGCACCTGGATGGACCTGAGCCTCTCCCACCCTTTCCAGTTCTCCAGTTTCCACTGTTTAACACTTTCTACTGTCAATCAAACATCTCCTATGGGAGGAATAAGGTCAAACTGGAACCGAGGTTGCTGGTGACAAGGTGGGAACACAGATACCCATGACTCTCTTCCATTGCCAAAGACCTGTGCTGTGGCAGGACTGTGACAGTATAGTTGCAGCAATGCAGGCTGGGTTGGGACTTCATGACCAGGCCTTCTGCCTCTACCCTAGGTTCTCTCAATACCCTTCGGTGCCCTGCCCTGAGCAGTCAGGAATTAGTTGTCACTTTTATCAAAGTAGTACAGCTAGACACTCCAGAGTGCACACATGGCTTTAGTTTATAGGATAAACCTTATCAACACATGACCCTCAGCCTGAAAGTTAGTGGATGTCAGCCAGAGCCTTAGGGTGTCTGTCCACCTAGCCTTGTGAATATTAAGAGGAACTCAAGAGTTGTCACTAATGGGCCCAAAGCTGCTTCTCCTTGGATTCTCCCCCTCCCCTTCTAGTCACACTGCATTGATCTCAGGTGCTTGGAGGACAGATGTGGAAATGGACAGATGTGGAGCACTTGAGGAGTAGCACTTTCTTTCTCAGGGGCCCTGTTGTGCTGTGTGTTCCACATGCCAGATAGCTTCCCCACCACAGCTGGAGAGGAGAGGGGACCTGAGGACACTGTTAGGTTTGGGGACAAGATGGGCAGAGGGTGGGCAGTGATTTTGCATAGTTTTAAGTCCATATCAGCTGCTGGGTATATGATGCACTGGTACATATTTTGTCTGCTACTGGTACAAATTCTGGATTCCTGAGCATGCATGTGGAGCTGTATTGTGCCCTATATGTCATAGACAGAGTCTGGCAGAGCCTCCTACCTGTCCAAGGTAGCTCTTCTATAAGCTGCTACAGCCTACCTAAAATACTTGTGGTCACCTCCAGGCCCCTTGTGACCATCTTTCTCCTCTGAGTGGATCTGCATCACCTCTGGGTTCTTACCTTGGTACTCCCACAGTTGGTTCCGGTGATGACAAGACTGTTGCCAATGAAGGAGATGCCGTTGTTCAGACTGACCTCAAGAGACACTTCCCTAATGCATGGAAGAGAGACTAGATGACGGAAGTGCCCCAGAGTCTCAGTTTGTTGAAAGTGTCACACACTTCAGTCCTCAGTGTAATGATGCTGAAATTCAGCACAGGCCTCCCTGACAGTGAACAGGTGGGTAGAGCAACTCTACTACCCAAAGCATAAAGACTCAAGCACTGCAGGGATGCGAAGGCTGCAGATTAGGCCAGAAGGGGTTTCATGTCATATGACCACAATGAGAGGAGCTAAGGAATCAGGCAGATATTCAACGGCCGGTTTGAACCCTCGAACCCATCATCTCCTCCATCCTGCCCTCATCAGCATCTGGGCACTGCCTGTTCCTAAGAAACACCAAGGTCACTAACAGAGCATTGTGGAATGGAAATGGAACCCATATAAGGCAGACAGTAGGCCCACAAATTAACATGTGCAATTAATATACTAAAAAAAAAAAAATCAGACTTGTAAAACTAGCTTAGTCAGTATTCCTGCTGAATGCAAGGCTGCGCCTGATAAGCAGAACCCAATGATATCACTCTCTCAAGATAGCTAGACACAGTCTTAGACACTATGATGCCCACTAGACACTATATAAGCATATATGTATGTAGGAGACCAACAGCAGATGGTCTGCTCTGCCTATCAGGAGAGACCCCACTTTGATGTGCCACAGGGATGGAGAGTGTCCCTAGCATCCTCACCCTTGAATCAGAGACTTGTGTTAGTCACTGGACCTGACCTTCACCTAAGATACTTTGCACAGATGAGCAATGTGTTCCTAGACTCTGATGGCGTCATATTGATCTTACTGTTGTTGACTGTTCCTATATATTGTCTACATATACCTTCTGTCAGTGAGTCCCAGTGGGATCTCTCCCTTTTCTTTTGAGTAGAGGACCATGGTTCCCTTCCAGTGCGTGCAATCAGGTACAATACTCCGATGGCTCTCCTCTTTCAGTGAGTGGAGGTTGGACTAGGGCACTGGCAGAAGGGCAGTAGCTCTGGGACAGATTACCCTATGCATAGTCCCCAGTTCTCTGTAGGCTCCAGCAGGGGAGCGAAAGGCAGCCTCCTTCAAAGTTTTAAATATTTTATTAAATGTTTATTTTATAAATAAACAGTGATTTATACAAATAAACCATCTTCACAGCCTGGGAAATCCTAGCTACAGCCTCTCAAACTGAAGTTATGCACACACAGGAGGTGCACATGTTTTTGGTATCAGGTGGAAAGACTTTACTAAACACACTTAAATCCCTCCATAGCATTTAGTCTCTACATGAGCCTATGCAACCTAAAGCCAGGTTTCCTGTGAAGCATCAGATGAAAAGCCTTAAATGACAGATTACATTAAAGAACACAACGAACTATCAAACTAGATTTAAATGATAATTAACAAACACCTCGGTATCTAGTGTTTAATCTAAGGGCATAAGTAAGTAATAAAATACATACACAAAGCATTAAATAAATATAAGATCTCAATATGTTCTTTCCCCAAAATTAACCAGACTTGCTTTTCTAGACATCTGCACTGGAAATGTGGCTGAGAAAACCTGATATTAACATCCAATACTTTCACATTGGCCCCCCTACCTAACAAACACATTAACATTAGTCTCAACTGCCACAGTTAAATATTTAAAACATTCTGTGTCTCACTAAGCAGGAAATGTGTGTCTGGGACATTCGCAAGCATTTAGTTTTCTGTCATCTTCACTCCCACTCACACCCAATCAGAAACATGTCTCTGAAACCTTGCATTTTCTTTCTGCTCATCCTGGAAACTCGGGATATTGATGATTTGATCATTTGTTCTTTTTTCCCTTGATGGGCACTGAACATGTTACATTTCCAGATGTTTGGAAATACCTGTTAGAGAAAGATCTGTGGCTGGTGTATGATTCTTAATTTAGTGCCCAGCCCACACCCTGGCTGACTACAGAGCACTCAACAGACATGGCGTCATTTATGGATGAAAACAAGATCCAGAAAGTCAACTTAGAATAAGAAAGTAAAATCAGAATTCACATGTACAGGAAAGTGAAAGAAGATGGAAGGACAGAGAAGCAGACAACTGAGAAGAGAGAATTAAGATGGATCTTCTTCCGCATGACTTCTGGTTTGTGTACAGTGCATATATTGGTATCAGCATACAGCACAATAGACAAACCTGTGAACTTAGCCCAACCCAGCACCCAAGGAGGGCTGCTCAGGCACCTGGCCTGGAAACTCTGCAACTCACAGTTCAGGAGTCTAGATTCTGAAGCCCTGCACACCAACTACCCCATAAATGGAGCCAGAACGCTAGCCACACAGGAGAGACCACCAAAATAGAGTCAATCCAGATCCCAGTTGTGGTCTGCAGTTTGCAATTCCTGAGGACTCGCCTCCTGGGACCTGGGCCAGCTGCCTCTAACTGAAGCCAGGCTCAGGTGCTCTTGTAGGGTAGGGTACTTGTCTTGTTCAGTCAATGCTGCTGGATGTTACTTCCCACCCCAGCTATTCACCACCCTGTTGTCTCTACCCTTCCACTCCACCCCACCCCACCCCACACCACCCCACCCCAACTCCCTCCCAACATCCCAGCCCTAGCACACTCATACCATCTCCCTCCCCTAGTGACACTCTGACCTTTGCTTTCCTGGTTCCTGACTTTTCCATGCAAACCTCCCCAAAATCCCTCCAGCCTGACAACTTGACATCCTCCCCTATGGAGTTGGTCTAGCAGAGCTGTGTATTCTCAGAGCCTAGAAACTCACCTTATTATTTACTTGCTGAATGGCCCCACTGATATTTTCCCTTTTTGGGAGCCCTCACTCCACACTTGTAGAATGACAGCCCTGTTCCAGGTTTGGAGAAGTTCTGTAACAATGGAGAATCTAAAGGTGTTCTAGGAAACAACTGCCTCGAGAGTAATAAAATGACAGTTAATCTGAATGTTAGCTTTCAGGTGCCATAAGAAAACTCCTGAAGCAATTAACTGTTTTTAAAAAATGGACTTATGTTTTAGAAATATTTGTTCTGCTGTAAAAATAATATAACAATATTACATATGTACATAATATTAGCCATTTAAATCACATTTTAAAATATTCGATTTCAAAGACTAATTATAAACATTTCAAACTAAAATTTTTTTCTCTATAAATCACAGAGTGTAATTAGACCACAACTGTGTGTGGACATAGGGTCAGCACTCCAATATAGGCAGCACAGGTCAGGAGAGCATCCTTTCCACCAGCAACCACAGGTACCAATAGCTCTCAGCTAGGAGAGTGCTTCATCAGATTCTCCCTTGTTGACCTTTGGCTCACAGCTCTGAGAGCTCAGGGATCAGGAGGTCTTGTCTTTGGTGCTTTAGGAAGGCAATACCTCCAGTTGACTGTCAACATCTGGTATGGCTGGAATATCTCACGAGCCAGGAAAGAAATGGAAGAGGTGGAGGGCTCACCATTGTAAGAAGTAGGGTTTTTCTGCCTGCCGCTGCTGGTCTTGTCCCACCACCGTGCAAGCCCCAAATAATGCACAGAGACTCTGTATTTGATATAAGGCTGTTGGCCAGGTGCTAGTTTCTTATCAGCTAGCTCTGTCTTAATTATTAACCTATTTCTATGTATTTCTACGTGGTCTTACCAGCGAGAGGCGGCTGGTGGTTCTATTCTCTCCAGATTCGCCATCTTGACTCTTCCTTCCTACTTCCTCTTTCCTGCTTGTCTCCTAGTCCATCCTATCTTCCTTTCCTATTGGCCTACAGTGCTTTATTCATTAACCAGTATGAGAAACATATACAGAATGACCTCTACCATCATCTCCTCTTTTCTGTCTAAATAAAAAGAAGGGTTTTAACCTTAACATTGCAAAATGTATTACACAACAGTTATCAAGTAAGAATCACAGTTAACACTATTCAGTCCATTAACATTTAGGAAGATTTAAGAAAATATTCTATCTTCTATTCTATCTTTGTGAGTCTAAAGTCCTATATGTAACTTATCTTTAAGCTTAACTAAGGAAATCTATAACCATAACTGTCTGTCTTCAACTCCTTCAAAGACCACAGAAGGATGGTATATAAACTCTAGAAATGACAGAGACAACTCACTGCCTGGTCACGCGAAGTTCTTTTGTAATCTTCCATCTTCAGCCCATAGGCCATAGTGTGTCTGGCAGACTCTTCAGCAAAGTAGGAAACTTTAAACTGTCTTCTTGTATTGGCAGTTTATCAGTCACTTTCCTCTGTGTCCTGCAGACTGTCTGGCAGACTCTTCCACGAAGCAGGAACTCTGTAGCAATGTCCATCTTGAATCAGTAGTCACTTTCCCGTGGGTCCTGCATGCCAAGTTTATACAGCATAAAGTCAAACAGTCCAGACAAGTGCAGTATCTTGTCCAAATGGCTAGTCTTGCCATATTGAAAGTAAATTTCATAGTGCGTTTCTTCGATGTCCATCTTCCATCTTCCTTTCTGGTGCAGGTGGTATTGCCAGGAGCATTTATGCCTCACTGTCAAGAAAACCCCTAAACCATTTTAAATGCCACATTCTGTAGGTCTTTGAAAGTTTTGAAGAATGCCTATCCATCTCAAATACATCTCTGCATATCTAGAAAACCTAACTCACCTAGCTATAAGTTTTTACTATTATAGGTAACTATCTAAAATCTGTACTACATTTTACATTACATTTCTAAATGAGTTATATAAACACAATACCTTAACAAGAGGAGACATATACTTAATTACAAAATTGACCTTAAATTTATATCAATAAATGAGAATCCATTCCAAAGTAAAGTATTCATAGCAATACCATAATTCCCTTTTTACCTTTAAAAGGAAATTGGTTTTGGTCATTAACCATTTATAACTAACCCCATTTAAATGAAAACAACCATTTATAAACAATATTTGGGAATTTGGGTGTCGTTCTTTCCAAACTACTTCCTGCTGAAAGGGGCGCTGTCATGGGGAGCCTAAGAAGAGGCAGAAATCCTGGCTGAGGTCTGCAAGACTGCCTTGTTCAAGCTGTTTTGAATGTTGGATCACCAGCGACTCTGTTTCAGGGGGTCTGGCTTGATCAAACCACATTAGTCTGGAAGGAATCCACAGCTTTTCATTTTCTGTGGAAACAAAAATAGAAATCCTTTTCCTCAGTAACTTGCCCTTGAACTTAAATGTTGGAGTCAAAGCAATATATAAATTGAATTAATCCAGCAGCATTTCCTTTATCAGTTGTTATTTCCTCAGCAGGCAAACAATGCAGAGACAACACAATAGCATACAGTAACCAGATTCTCTCTGAGCTTTTCAGCTTTACATGGCTTTATTATTACTCTGTTTCTTTTATTTTTTATTTTTTGAGACAGGGTTTCACTGTGTAACTCTTATCTGTCCTGGAAATTACTCTGCATACCAGGTTTACTTGGAACCACAGAGATCTGCTTGCTTCTGTCTCCTGAGTGCTGGGATTAAAGGCGTATGCTGACACACCCAGCTGTCCTCTGTCTTTTTAAAACCATTTTTTTATTCTCTTTCTCTCCCAAGCCTACAAATATTTTAGAACATACTGTAAACCTTTAGATGTTTTCTTAATATGAATCTGTCTTATTGTAAATCTTTATCTTTTTCTGGCCACGAGTCTTTTATCTGGTAAACAACAACATTGTTAAAATGAAAGCCTTTTTTGTTTCTGCCTCAGTTATCAAAGATGGCAGCGGGTACGTTTACCACCAGCAATGAAAGCTGTGGTCACTGCCCTGGTCAACACTGCCGTCCAGCAGGCATGTTGCCGGCTTGGAGATGTGGTCACTGCCATCGCCATCTCTCATACACACCAATAAATTGTTAGCAGTGCTTCTTAAAAGCCATGCGGGTTTTTTGCTGCTTATGCTGAGACAGGAAACCTCTCTTAAAGGAGCTGCGCAATCTGCTTGTCTCTCGCAAGTCAGAGTCCATCTGAGAAAAATGCTGTTACCAAGAAACCTTATTTGTCTCTGTTCTTTTGTTTCTAAAACCTTTTTTTAAACTTTTGTTAAATTTAAAGTATAAGTTCTTATTAGCCACGTGGGCGCCATTTGTAAGGAGTATGGTTTTTTCGCCCACTGCCCGGTTTTGTCCTGCTGCCGTGACAGCCCTAAATAACACACTGAGACTCTGTATTTGATATAATTCTTTTGGCCAGTTACTTGTTTCTTATCACCTAGCTCTGTCTTAAGTATTAACCCATTTCTATGTATGTCCACGTGGTCTTGCCTGCGAGGGCGGCTGCAGGTTCTGCCTTCTCCTGACTCTCCATCTTGACTCTCCTTCCTTCTTCCTCTTTCCTCCTCGTCTCCTAGTCCCTCCTATCTTCCTTTCCGATTGGCCAACAGTGCTTTATTCATTAACCAGTATGAGAAACATACACAGAATGACCTCTCCCATCACACCAGCCTTTGAAGGACTGTCCCCAATGATTCAAGTTTTCCACTAGGATACAGTGCTGTCACCCTGGGGACCAGGGCTTTTCATCTAACCCACAACAAGCTGGATCAAAACTTAGAACCCTTGCATTATTTTTGTTCAAAAGTGAAAGTGTGACTGAAAACAAGCCTTGCACTGGAAGATGATGTTGCCTATCCTCATAAAGGCCTGATGTTCAGTACAGAATGTAAATGAGCCAATATAAACAATAAACACCCTAGATGGAGAAAGAACACATACATTCATCCTCTTCAGAGGAACAAAGCCCCGGTCATGTGAACAGATGGCCTGGACACTCAGGAATGAATAAGCGATTAAGGACTAAGAGATATCTACTCAGTGGAAAAAAACTATCAAACTATGACATAAGAACAGTCATGGAAGATGTGATGAGAATTCTAATGTGATAAATTATCCTGTTTGATGAAGTTCAACATGTTACTTATGGGATCATGTTTAAAGACAGTAGCAAAAGAAAACACAAGTGTCCCACAAGCCCTGTGCTATGCCTTTTAAACTTTATGCTGAGATCTATTTTAGAATGTATTAGAGGGAAGGTTTCAGCTACTGATTCCTTTTCTGAGCATCGAGTCATGAAAGGAAAATTGATCATGGCATTTCTAAACA
Organism: Phodopus roborovskii; assembly: GCF_943737965.1. Taxonomy (NCBI): domain Eukaryota; kingdom Metazoa; phylum Chordata; class Mammalia; order Rodentia; family Cricetidae; genus Phodopus; species Phodopus roborovskii. The sequence goes on along the minus strand of NW_026127029.1, from coordinate 50,686 downwards.
TGATTTCCCTCATACTCTGGGTGGTTCTGCATTCCTTTTGAATTCAGTTGTCTGGCACTGAAACCATCTCTCCACACCTTGCTTGCCCACTCGGCCATGCCAGGTACTTTTATGCAGAAGAATGAAGTCCAGTGCAGCTTACCCACTCTCCTCTCTAAAACTTGACAGGCTCTGAGGCCATGCCTGGTGATGTCATAAAGGCCTTGTACCTCCCTGCAGATGCTGTCCCAAGTTCTGAGCACATTCATGCCCATTGCTGCTGTGAAGCAGTCCAAGTCAAAGGGACGGACCACAGGCTAGGTTTTCATGACAACCCCAATTGAGTCCCACTCTGGAGTTCCTCAGCCCTATTGTCTCAGGGGACAATGAGGAAGCTTCCAGACAATTCCAGTCTCTCCTAGTGCGTGGGACTTCCCATGTTCCTTTTCCTTGGGGCTTCCCTCTCAACCTTTACTGAGGGTCTGACCCACTTAACCTGTGATCACATTAAACGGGTTCTTTTAAGTCATCAGTCAGGCAATTGGATGGGTGACCTCTCCTCACTCACAGAGGACCCTGACAGCAGCACACAATCTCCATCTGTTTTTGAATGCAGACATTGTGTGCTGACTTCAGGACTCACAAGTGACCTCCCACTTTCCACACACTTGTCCCTTGCTGTTTTGATCTCTTGACCCACAGTAACTGGTGAGCTAAACCACCTTTTCCTCTAACAAAACACTTGTTCCTTGAGGTGTCCCCTAAGGATGTCCTGAAAGGGGCTGGGATTGGAGACAAGGAGGTCTCATCTGAGACTCCTACACAGGGCCTATAACAGCCCCTAGGTACTGTCAGCATAGACATGAGCAGAGGATTAGGTCACAAAGTCACCATGACAACCTCCCTGACCATCACAATCCCAGGGTGTATATCCCAAGGTAGCAGAGGACTCTGTAGGTATTTGGGGAAAAACCTTTCCCCAGAGCAGTTGGTCCGAGCTCCTAGGCTCTGAGTATTCCAGGTAGAGTGCTACCATTGGTGGTAGGATCCAAGTGGTAGTCCTCAATTCCTGGGACTGTGTAGAGGTGGTGGAGAAAAGGTCCACAGGTACTGGCATCAGATTCAGCCTACCTGTGACCTTACACCACATTGCAAGGGTCAGACAACATGGGGATTCACATTCCCCGCATGCCTTATTTGGCCCTCTTACTGTTCCTGCTCCTGTTGAATATTCCCATTTCTAAGTCTAGAAGCCTCAGGTACCCTGGCCCTGTCTGGAAACTATTCCAGAGGCTGGGCAAGTGTTCCTCAATTTCCAAGGAACAGCAGATCCAACAAATGAACTGGAACCAACGCCAACTAGAAGACAACTGTCAGGGTGTTTTCGACCTCTACATCATCCTGGACAAGTGAGTTGCCCTCCGGTGTTGTCCCTAAAGATCGCTTGGGCATCAGTGGTAGATCTGACTCCACAGGATAGTAAAGATCATTGTGGCCACTCCCCCAGGATGTAGGCTTCTGCCACTGACTTCCTGAATTCAGGGAGGCCATCACAGGCCTTCTGGATGTGGTTCACCCTCTTGACTCTGATGTGGTCACCATGCCCCTCAGGCCCAAAGACTACTGGGAGGTACCTTTTTAGCCATGTGAATTACCCAAGGAGGGGCCTTTGAGATTGTTGCTGCCACTGTGGGCACTCTCTCAGCTGGTCAGAGTTGTCTTTATTTTACTGCCCTCAGGATTCAGCCATGGACAGTCCCTATCCTGGGAAGAGACTGAGTTTCTCAGTGTGGCAGAGAAGTTGGACCAGTCTTTAGACCTCTCCTGGCTGTCAAGGGAGTGAATGGAATCTGGATTTGAGATCAGAAAGGCTCAGGGCTTCTTTGGTGGTGTCCTATCTAATTATCCAATTTCTTAGTTTACAGAAATTTGCAGTATGCCCTTAAGTTCTATAAAATGGGAGATCATATTTATACTTCAGTCTCCTGAGTTAAGCCTTTATAATCAGACAACTGGGTATCACATTTCTTTAAGGGTTTTCTCTCTCTCTCTCTCTCTCTCTCTCTCTCTCTCTCTCTCTTTCCCCATATAGAATAAAGTACCGGTATCAACATAGGATACCCCAAGACCAAGTTCTTAGCACAAAGGAGATTGGTTTAGCCCAGAGGGACAGACAGCAGAGAATAAGAGACAAAGACAGGAGATAGAGGACTGCAGGGTGAGGGAGAAGGGATTTTTCCTTTGGTGTGTGTGTGTGGGTGTGTGTTTATTTATTTTGTCAGGGGGAGGGGAGATGAGAGGATAAAGGGTTGCCTGTGGATAGAGTTTCTGTCTTCCATATCCTGACAGGAGTACTGAGATTGCAGATCCTGTGTTACTGCAGCCATATGGAAGGCCTGGGAATTCTCACTCAGGGCTTCACACTTACACAGCACCCCATGTACCCACTCAGCCATATGCACAGCTGCTTGGAAATATTTTCTAACTCTTTTGTATGCTCTTATTGTTTTCTATGCCCCTAGGTCATAATTTTTTCCTTTATATGGTGCCCAATGGTTGTACAAGCTTTTGACACTTTTTTAAATGTTATCATTATCCTTGACTGAACATTCCAATGTCTCTACCTTTTTCTCCACACCTCGTGCTATGTGCTCTCATAACCCATTCTGTTTGTGCGGCTTTCCCCTGAGCACTTTATTTAGCTTGTTAGTTTCCCTCATTTCCAGCATTTCTTTTGGGTATCCCTTCAGTATCTCTATCTCTACATTGATTTCCATTCTCATAATCTTTATCGACTCCTTTATCTCTTGTGTTCAGAAGCTGATCCACACCCTGCTTCATTTCTCCATGCACTTATATGCATCTCCATCTATTTGCTTTCCATGAAGGGGTAAAGCAAGAGAAAATGGGCCTAGGGGTCTGAGTCTTCATGGGAACAGCACAAGGTTCTTGTAGTAATAGGAACTGACAACCCCAGGGAAGAAATGAGCAGGTCTTCAGCTGCCTTCTTTGTCAGCCAGCTCCTGGCTCAGGACAGTGTGGTTTGCAGGGTGTTCTGGAAGTTGGGACACATAACTGCCTCCATAGCCAAAGCCCAGCTCCTGGGGGAATTTCTCCCCATTCTGCTGTGGATGCTGGTACATATAGAGGAGTGTGTGGACTCTGGGGCTATTCATTACTTCCCTTATTGGTGTGATAGAACACTGGACAGATTTTATTTGTATTTCTCTACTGAGGAGAATAAGGGATGGGCAGAATACAAAACTATGACATTTGTCCATGGGAGAAAGTTTGTGTCATATATGGGTTTTCAGCAATTACTGACCACTGTGGGGTCACCTAAATGTACACACAGAGCATGAGACTTGAGTGTGTACATTGTAAAACAAACCAGTAAAAACAATGGAGGGCTTTATTTTAGATCATGAATGGCTGAATGGTCCAGTCTATCCTGGTGGAGAAAACAAGACAGCAACAGCTGGTATGACATGGTGGGCAACACAGAGCTGGAAGACCTACCGTTCCCAAAACCCAAGCTATGCCTCAGATGTTTCATACACTAAAGAGTGATCTCACCTGAGCAGTATCTTTGACCCCTAACAACCTGAGAGTTCCATAAGGGAACCCACAGGTAAAAAGCCCAGTTCCCCCTCTAGGCCTTTCCTGGTGTTCCAAAGTATCTGATCAGAATAGTGCCAGTAGCCCTGGGCCCCCCATGGACAGGACTGAGAATTGGCAAGTCAGAAGTCAGTCGAGGCAGGGTGGGAAGCCTCACATATCAGAACATTAGGTAGCTCTTCCAATCAAGACATCATCCTTCACTGTGAGACTATGTAGCCCTCACCTAGCGTAAGTCGGCATTGTGATGAGACCCTGAAGTCCATTTGGGGGCTCCCACCATCTGAGTAGATGAGGCTGCTTGGATATCTTCTGTTCCTAATGGTCCTGAAGAAAATCACCTCTCATGACGATCCTCCATGGTGAGCAGCACTGACACAAGGGTACATTGATTAAAAACAAACAAAGACTCGATGGAACACAGGAAAGGCCAAAACTACCCTTCCCTGCCCTATGATATGGCATACCTTGACATATGTCTCCTTTGTCTTCAGGTCAGGCAGTGTGGGCAGAAACTGGATCTATGTTTATACATTTACGGAAGATTTGGTGAAGAAATTCCAGAAGTACGGCTTCTGGCTATCATTGCCTCTGTGCTTCAATGGAGTAACCCTCTAACAGACAAAGAGCATGTTTCTTACATTTCATTGGCATGACATTCCCTCATAGAGGAGCATAGACCCAGGCTGGTGTGCTAACAGGGGACAGAGTCCAATGGGGTACTCCAGCACTGGCTGAGCCTCCTCAGGTGTTAGGCATAGTTCCACTCTGTGGGACCCCTCAAAGTGGAAAGCACACCATGATAGGAGGGCACTTATACTTAGGAGAGGATGTTCAGAGCCAGAGGGGTAGACTGGAAAGCTTGTCATGGAGAGACAAAAGACAGGCAGGAATCATCAGAGAAATGTTTTTTGGTCCCAGAGACACTGTAGGGGTGAAGTGAGTCCTGGAGGAGGACAGAGATAGGAAGAGGATAGTGGACTGGGTCAGGCAGAAGCATAGATTCTAAGTCCAGGTAGAGGGGTATGTGATGGGGTGAGAGGAAGCTTGGTGTTGTCAAAGAGTGGGGCTAGGCTGGTCAAAGGGGAGAGAACTGGATTGGGCTCTTCAGGAAAAGAGATGAGGGCAGGACTGGGGATGGAAATCCCTGGTTTGGTCACCACTGGGTGTGATGAACATGATTCTCTCATCTTCTACCCATCTTATCTATGCCAAGCATGGCGCTATCAGAGCTCAGACCCTGTAAAGCCTCACTTTTGCGCAATAGGAAGCCACATCATTGTCCACTTTAGATCACCTTACTGTGACTGCTTAGCCTTGCCACATTAGATTATCCTGTACCTCATGTCCCTTTCTTGTCCTAGAATGTCCTTCAGACACAGGCCTGCCTGCCTCAGTATGCTTTATATGTTTCACACCACCTGACAGGTCATGTTGTTTCCAGCCTAGGGACCTACACAGATACCTCAGGGATGGCCCTCTGGGCCCGACTCCCTGGTTCAGGTTTCTCTGTGGGTAGTTTGAGCAGTCCACAGTGAGGCTTGGATCTAAGTAGACCAGCTGCTGCCTTCAACAGCCTGGAAGATTGAGTCATGCCAGGGCTCCGTGACAGTGGACATGCGAGTTGAGCAGTGGCTTAGCTGGTGACATGGCCCCCTTTAGCCCTACTCACTGACTAATAGACTGCTCCAAAGGAGGTTGACAGTGACATCAGGTCTCCCATCCACAATACAGATGCCACTACCCTGTGAAACCCTAGCTCAAATCCCTGCATGTTCTCCAGGGACTGAATGGGCAAGATTTCTGTCCCAGTCTCCAAGACCGGGTTGCCCAAAAATGTAGATGAACTCAAAGGAAACAGACGTTTCCATATGGGGCCCAGTGACTTCCCTTTCCCTCCTGTCTCAGTGTTCATGAAATCAAAGAAAGGCCCAGCTCAGAAGGGAGAGTCAGTGTCACTGGCCAGTGTCCTATCTCACCAGGTGACCTGCAGAGTGGACAAAGCCATAGAATGGTTTACAGATGCTTTACCCTGCCCATAGCTTTCATGCCACTTTTCTTTTTCATGCTTTTAGAGAAGCAATGCCTAAAGGACTTGCGATACTTCACAAAGAGGTGCCTGAAGAATTTATACACATGCAGGATGGATTTAAGAAGGTATAGGCAGCTATAAGTAACTCTTGGATCTGGCTCTGTATAGAGTACCATTGGGGTTACTTCATTATGTTGAAAGACCCATGGAGGGCTCGAACCCTCACGCCCCAACTCGGGAAAGGCGCCCCCCCAAATCACTCAGGAGAAGCAGTCTTGATGCAAAAGCATGAGGTCTTTTATATTCCAGTGCACTGGGGTACACAGCCATACTCCACGTGGGGTAGAGGACTGGGAACCCTGGATACAGGGTTCAGACAGATTTTAAAGGGTTACAACAAAGCCCGCACATCACAAACCAATCATCTCATAGCATCCAGTGTGGACCAATCAGGGTTAGGGTTAGTGTTAGTGTTCCTATTGAAAAGGCAGGGCACCAGGATTAAAACAAGACAGCTAAAGAATTCATTGCCATAAAGTAAAAGAAATGGCATAGATGAATAGGAATTTTTAAGGAAGTTCAAGATTTAGAACAAGGAAGAAATGTTAGAAAAAGACAGGTGTTTCCAGTGATTGAGAGAGTGGATCCTCAGATAACAGGGTTAGGGAGCACAGCCCATTAAATTTTAAGGATATAAAACAGCCTAAAGAGGCTGTCTCTGCTTATGGGCCCATGCTCCTTTTACTCAATTTTTGAGTCTTTCCCAGTGTTAAATTGCACCCCTAGTGATTGTATGCAGCTCTGTAGAGCCGGGCTGAGTGGGGGTGACTATTTGCTCTGGAGAGGCGAATTTCAAGAATTTTGCAAGGAAACGCTCAAAGTAATGCTGTTGCCGGATTTCCTGCTAGGAATTTAGATATGCTCATGAGTGCAACAAGTGGAGGTCAATAAACTACCCTTGCAACTCAAATTCTTTTGACCCAGAGGTCTATGCACAAATTACTGCTTGCTGCTACTAGAGCTTGGGAAGCCTTGCCTAATAAGGCTGCAGGAGATCAACTATCTAAGGTATTGCAGGGACTGTCTGAGCCCTATTCAGAATTTTGAGACCGCCTCCTACAGCTGGCAGACCGCATTTTTGGTGATGTTGAAAATGCCATGCCCCAAGTTAAACAAGTGGCATTCAAAAATGCAAATAAGTATTGTAAAGAGGCTTTATGTCCCCATAAGGCCAAAAGTCTTAATGACTATATACGCATATGTCAGCACATAGATAGTCATCACATTTATGGGCCAGGTTATAACTTCAGTTGTGAAAAGAGGGGAGAACAATGGAGGAGCCAGACCAAAGAGTTGCTTTGGATGTGGACAGCTATGATATTTCAAATGGAACTGCCCCCGGGATGTGGAAACGCAATTGAGCCCTAGGCCAGGGCTTTGCCCACGTTGCAGTAAGGGTCATCATTGGAGCAAGGAATGTAAGTCAAAGACAGATGCCCTTGGTAATCCTTTACTGGCTCAGGGAAACTGGAAGCGGGGCCAGCCTCGGGCCCCTCAAGCCCAGGTGTATGGGGCAATGGATACACCTGTAACCCGACCAATACAGATGATCCCTCAGAGAAACCACTTTATGTCCAGGACCTTACCTGAGGGACCCCAGGAAGCACAGGATTGGACCTCTGTTCCGCCACCCGAGCAATATTAACACCACAAATGGGCACTCAAGCCTTGAGAACAGGAGTCTTTGGGCCTCTTCCAGCAGGAGCAATAGGGCTATTGTTAGGACGCAGTAGTGCCTTGTTGAAAGGAATTAGAGATATTCCAGGAGTAATAGATTCAGACTTTCAAGGAGAAATAAAAATCATGGTTAGGGCAGAAATGGGGGTATTAATGATACCACAGGGTGCTCGGATAGCGCAGTTGGTTCTTCTCCCTATGTTCAAAACCAACAACCCCTTTTTAAAGGACATCAGGGGATCTGCTGGTTTTGGGTCCACAGGCTCCATGGGTGCCTTTTGGGTATCAAATCTTGAACAGCGCCCCATGCTCACCCTTACCATACAAGGTAGACGATTTTCTGGACTTGGGGGCAAGAGAGCAGACTCCTCAGTAATAGCAAAAAAAACATTGGCCACAAGCATGGCCTCTTCAGCCAGCCTCCACTCATTTACAAGGAGTGGGAACTGCTGTGGCTCCAGAACGTAGTACTCAGTTTCTTAAATGGTCAGATGATGAAGGACATACAGGAATTTTTCAGCCTTTTGTGTTAAGTCATATACCTGTTAATCTTTGGGGGAGAGATGTGCTTCAGGCCATGGGAGCAGTCCTTACTACTGAGCCTGTTAAAAATATGCTGGCTGACCAAGGTTATGTACAAAGAAAAGGACTGGGTAAATTCCTACAAGGTGACCCTCAGTCTGTTGCATCCAAAAATTTAATTATCAAAAGAGCAGGAGATCGCTCTGGGCTGAGAAATTTCCCTTAGGGGCTATTGCTATGCAGCCTGTTCCCATTCCTATTATCTGGGAAACTGATAACCCAGTATGGGTGGAGCTATGGCCCTTATCTATTGAGAAGTTACAGGCTGCACATCAACTTGTAAAGGAACAATTAGAGGCAGGACATATTGTTCCTTCCACTTCCCCATGGAATACCCCAATCTTTGTTATAAAGAAAAATTCTGGAAAATGGAGACTCCTACAAGATCTCGGAGCTGTTAATGATTGTATGCAAATTATGGGAGTAACACAACCTGGCTTGCCTTACCCTGTGGGTATTCCTCAAGGCTATCATTTATTAGTTATAGACCTAAAAGTTTGCTTTCTTAGCATTCCTTTGCATCCTCAGGATAGTGAGCGATTTGCATTTAGCATTCCTTCTGTTAACTTTAAAGAGCCCTATAAGAGATATCAATGGGTGGTGTTGCCTCAAGGAATGGCCAATAGGCCCACTATTTGTCAAATTTATGTATCATTGGCCATTGCCCCCGTTAGAGAGAAATTTCAATCCCTATATATTATACATTATATGGATGGTATTCTTTTAGCCGGCCTGGATTCTAAGGAAGTGAATGAGGCTTTTGGGGAATTGCAACATAATCTTCAACTAGCTGGCTTAAGATTAGCCCCAGAAAAGGTGCAACAAGAAATTCCCTATCAATACCTGGGTCATCAATTGTTATTTTCTGGTATCTGTCCTCAAAAGATTACTTTAAGGCTGGATAATCTGACCACCCTTAATGATTTTCAACAATTATTGGGAGACATAAATTGGGTTCGATCTAGTTTGGCCCTAACCACTGGGCAGCTTAGACCATTATTTGATATCTTACAAGGAGATTCTGATCCCACTTCTCTGAGCACCTTAACACCTGATGTGTGAGAATGTATACAGCTTGTGCAAAAATGTCTCCAATCTGCACATTTAAATTATATTGACTATTCTCAGAATTTGATGTTATTAGTCTTTGCTTCAGCATATTCCCCTACTGCGGTATTTTGGCAAACTGATCCTATATTATGGGTACATGAACATGCATCCCCAAGAAGGACAGTTAGATCTTATCCTCAGGCAATGCTTTCTATTATTCAAAAGGCATACAAAATGAGTATTCAAGTTTTTGGCAAGATGCCGGATTTAATTGTTACTCCCTATACTCAACAACAGATACAATGGCTTCAACATTGAGGAGGAGTGGGCACATTTCTTGTGTTCCACACCCTGCCGCTTTGATAGTCATTTTCCTTCCAGTAAGTTAGCTGACTTTTTTAAAAATCACCCTGTGTGTTTCCCCAAGATTATTTCCCAAAATCCTCTGAAGGGGGCCCGTAATGTATTTACAGATGGCTCTTCAAATGGTTGTGCAGTAGTTGTTTCTTTTCCCATTATCAAACGCTCTATAGTTAAAGTGAAGTCTGCACAATTTGCAGAACTAGCTGCAGTACAATTAGCCCTTCAACATTTTTCTGATGAGCCATTTAACTTATACACGGATAGTAAATATGTGTATCATATATGGGCTCCCTTAGAAACTGCTGCTTATATAGCTCCAGTGTCTCGTGTACAAGAACACTTACTAGCCTTACAAAGCCTACTATGGAGGCGCTCTCATCCAACTTTTGTAGGACATCTCCGAGCGCATTCGGATTTGCCCGGCCCTTTAAGTGAAGGAAATGCCATTGCTGATTTTAATACTAAAACAGAGAGTTCCATCATGATGATGAGAGAGTCTGGGTATGAAGCAGCCTGCAAAGCTCATACAACCTTCCACCTTAATGCAGGGTCACTCAAATTCCATTTTAAAATTATTAGAGTACAAGCTATTGATATAGTTAAGAACTGTCCCCTATGTGCAGAGTTCTTACCTGTTCCACACCTTGGAGTTAACCCCCGTGGTGTCACACCTAATGATATCTGGCAGATGGATGTTACACATGTTCCTTCCTTTGGTCGACTACAATTTGTTCAAGTATCTGTGGATACCCATTCTCATCTCATATTTGCCTCTGCTCATACTGGAGAAAAGCTTAAGGATGTTAAGAGCCATTGTTTACAAGCCTTTGCTTATAAAGGAATGCCCAGACAATTAAAAACTGATAATGGCCCTGCTTATACTAGTCAGGGTTTCAATTCTTTTGCAAAAAAAAATTTTTTTATCTAACATAAGACGGGTATCCCTTATAATCCTCAGGGTCAGGCCATGGTGGAACGTGCACATCGCACAATTAAAGCCTACCTTCATAAAACAGAAAAGGGGGAGTTTACAGGATCTCCTCATAATCACTTTTCTCTTGTCCTATACATTTTAAATTTTTTAACTATTGATGGTGCTGCTCGATCTGCGGCCGACAGGCATTGGCGTCCTCAGTCATCTGACTATGGCTCAGTTATGTGGAAGAATGTCACTGCTAGAAAATGGTGCAGCACTGACTGAGTTCTAGTATGGTCCCGAGGGTCAGTTTGTGTCTTTCCACAAGACACAGATAACCCTGTTTGGGTGCCTGAGCGGCTGATTCGCCATATGCGGAGGGATGGTGATTGTAACAGCCAGAAAGAAGGTCCGATGGGTCTTCCAGAATCTACCCATCCTGATGCCTGTGCATCTGAGTAGCCATATGTGGCCTTTTTCCTGATCAGTAATTATAGTTTGGATCAAGTGGCTATATAAATTTACACTGATCCAAAGGACAAGAATTTCACCTTCATCTTAGGCACTGTATTCTGGTTCCATTCTTTTGTTGTAACCAAATGCTACTAATTTTGGAGAAAGTTTCAATTGTTCTCAGCAGGTCTGCTGAGCGTAACAGCTGTCCTGGGCCAAGTACCCCAGGTGTGCAGCAGCGAGGAAAGGAGATTCCTGGATCACGGCTGCCAGTGCCACCTTCACCACTGAAGCAACAGTTTCTACCATAGCCCTCTCCCAATCTGTAAATACTGCAAGCACAGTGGATCAACTAGCAGGTGACTTGGCTTAAGCCTTAGCTACCCAAAGCACACTTAATTATCTAGTACAAATTGGCATTTTTAAACTAAATTTACAAACTAACCTCCTATAGGAACACTTGAATTTTTGTGAGAAGCTCACATGGCTTCCTGTTCGCTGTCTTTTAAACATATCCGTGTTAATGCATCATTTTTCTCCAGAAACCCTGGAGTGATGAGTTTTTTAGTTATACACATGCTTTAGCCATGCAGACCATTAACATCTATGAGACCTGAGTGCCACTTGCAAATGAAGAAGGCCTTTTACAAGGACTTCAACTTGTGGGCAGAACATTGGGGTTTGTAGCCCTTGCACTTGGTGCTACTTTGCCACAGCATTAAACAGGCCCATGCCAACTTTCTAACAAGACAGATACTTTCTTTTGCTCAAGAGAAAATGCCTCTGCCCATGTGTGGCTGACAAACTATTCACCAGTGACGGGTAAGGCAGAGGGGGCAAATATCCAACCTAAGACAGGAAGGTTACAGGCCTGGGTGACCTCTCCAATGACGGGTAAGGAATTATGCTGATGTCCTCTGTCACCTAAGACAGGTGTTAGTTTATATTAAAAGAAAGGGGGACCTATAGGGCCCTGCATGGACTCCCAAGGCACCTTGAGCTAGCCTGAAGCTGTTGGCGGGAACGCCTCGCCCCAAGTCTGTTGTTGGTACTCTTCTCGTTTTGATACCACACCTCGTGACAACACATCTTGTGACACACACCTCGTGACACACACCCTGTGACAACCATACCTCGTGACAATACAGGGAGGAGCTAAGCCAAAAATTCCTGTAATTTTCCACTGTGCTATAAGTCGGTATTTAAGCCCGTTCTTGCCTCTCAATAAAGGGTATTCAGCATTTGGTGTTCCAACTTTGCCATTGAACGAATGACCCGCTGTCTTGTCTTAATTTCAATCTCTAGGCCTTCGCCCGATTCGTGGAACAGATTGTAGCATGGGCGCTACAATTTACATCATTGCCCCAGCCCTTTCTTTACCTTTTACAAGGTAACTGCTCCCATAGGTGAACAAGGTCAGTGCTTCCCGGCCAGATGGAAGTCCGTAAGATCTTTGCGAACTCCAGTCTCTTTAACCAGCAGTTATGGCAGTCACAAATCACCGGTTCATCAGTCTCCTCAGGCAGAAGAGTGGCAGGTAATGTGCCAGTGAGTCATGTACGCGTTGGTCATCCATTGGTGTGGGCCTTTTCTCCTGAAAATCTGGGCCTTTTTGGCAGAAGCTCGATAGCCCAGATCTGACAGTTCCAGCAGCAGTGCTTGTGTTCCTTCCATGGAGTCGTGTTGGGTGGCTTCTGTTAGAAATAGGTCGTCCACGTACTGGAGGAAGGTTGGATCCTGGACCTGGGGGAGTTGGATCCTGAAGCTGGCCAGATCTTTATGAAGGGCCTCATCAAAGATGGTCAGGGAGTTTTTAAACCCTTGTGGCAGTCGGGTTCAAGTGAGCTGTCCAGTTCTGCCCATGTCAGGGTCCCTCCATTCAAGAGGCAAAAGCGGTTGGCTGGCAGGATGAAACCTCAGGCAGAAGAAGGCATCTTTTAGGTCTAATACGGTGTAACAGCTCCGCTCAGGTGGGAGGGCACTCAGGAGGTGATAAGGGTTTGGGACAGTTGGATGTATATCATGTGTCCTTTTATTGGCCTCTCTCTCAAGTCCTGCTCTGGCCGATAATCACTGGTACCAGGCTTTTTAACTGGCAGCAAGGGAGTGTTCCAGGAGACTGAATAGGAACCAGGATGTCTTGTTGGATTCACCTCTGGATATGGGGTCGAATTTCTTTCTGGGCCTCTCATGGGGAACTGTTTAACTGACACTGGTGTAGCACTAGCTTTCAGCTGAATGACCTGTGCAGGCTCTTGCTTTGCCAGAGCCATTTAGGATATTTTAGCCCAAGCTAAGAAAGTATGGGCCAATCATCAGTCCATATTGGAGGTTCCAGCTCCATTTGAACAGTTGAGGTCAAGCCCTGGCTCCTCAAAGTGGAGTCTGTACTCATCTTTTAGCCTAACAGTAAGGACCTGCAATTGATTTCCCTGGTTATCTGTTACAGATGGCTGTTCAGAGTCAAAATGAATCTGGGCTCCTGCTTTTGACAGGATGTCTCTTCCTAACAGAGGGTAAGATCATCCTGGGGTATGTAGGCACAAGTGGGATATGCAGCCCACACCAAGGTTCACTGTTCTAACGAAGGGTAGTCCATGAATATTGCAGTTGCCCTGTGGCACCCATTATCCATTACTATATGCACATTAGTCTTTGTCAAGAGGGGTCCTGTTGCCCAGGCTTCCTGACTGGCTCAAGCCTGCTCTAAAATTTTTTTATTACTGCGGCCAAGATTTTAATCAAATTTCTTTCCTGTCTTCTGTCATGCCTGTTCTCCCTCTCAAGGCTTTTGAGATAGGGTCAAAGGGAGTAAACCGCCTGAAGGCCTCCAATAGCCTTTTAAGAGACACCGAGGGAGATTTGGTCAAGAATGACCTTTTGCCTACTCACTGCTAGGGGGCAGAGTCTAGGAAAATTAGGCTAAATTTTTGCATCCTTACAATGTCACAATATTTTTTCCCCTTCATTTCCTAGCAGGCAAATGAACAGATCAGAAAGGCTACCCAAGAAGTTGAGCTGCCTGCAACTTCAATGTGGCAGAGGCCACACAGCTGGGCTTCCTACAGAGTCTGTGTGCACATCCTGGATCTCTTCAAGTCTGGCATTTGAAACCAGAGCTCCACTTTCTGCATAGCTGCCCCTCTGAGCATAGCACCAACTCAAGATGCTCCTGAGAGGACCAGAAGCTGCATGTGGTCAGGTGTTGGCTTTGATCTCACTGGTCCTTAGCCTACAGATGTGCCAGGAAAGAGAAAGGAAAAGCACAGGGCCTGTGCAGGCTGGGAACTCTGTGCTGGATGCCAGGGTATGGTTTCCTCAAGCTGCTAGGTCTTCTCCTACCTCTTACCTTGTTTCTCCAGCTACCTATCCCATGAGTTAAACATGCTCATCCTAGATCTGTGTCCTTCTCGACTTTGGCCCTTTTGGAATCCAGTGGGGACTTTTGGTGAGGGGGTCATTGGGTCTCCAAGGTAAGATGCTGGGAGCCGGCCTCGAGTCACAGCCAGCCTTGAGCCACATCCTCTTGCCAAGTAGTTTATGCCATAGCTCTAGCTGAGTCTTATCTTGGCAAAATAGGATACTGCTCAATGGGCAGTCTGTTTACTTCAGGAACTGAGATAAGCAGATAAAAATGGTCTGAGAACTGCCAGAGCCCCAGAGTCAGCACAGCTAGCCCTCCCCATTCCCTCCTTTTATTGCTTTAAAAACCCCTCTTTGTGCCTGATAAAGTTAGACCTTGACTAGCATTGCTTGGTCTCCTTCCTTCTTTCTCTCCCATTATTTTCAGGTTCTAGCCCACCTCGACCCATGAATAACTAGGTCCCACTGGTCGGGTCAAGAGGCGCCCAATGTGCTGTTCCAGGGAGGGCTTTTACTGAACGGAGTCCCCCATCCCTAAATAAAATCGGTAGCTCACACTGAGAAGAGTGCTGGATCTGAGAGCTGCAGCACAGCGATTTGGAATCCATCCTCACCACTCATGAGCACACAGATTCCTGGTGAGTCGCCCCCCCCCATTCCATTCAATAATAATGGGTCAATATTTGTCTAAGGAAGTTTAAGTTCTTTAGGGACTTCAAGTTTTCCTTTCGAGAATGAGGAATTAGAGTTTCATGTAAAGAGTTAATAAGTTTCTTTGCTTTCGTTTCTAAAAGTTTTCCTTGGGTTATTCTCAAAGGACCAGATATTCACCCCCTGACATGGAAAAATGTGGGTGAGGATCTTAATACATTCTTAAAGAACAAGACCTAGAAGCCCTAAGCCTTAGGAACTCCTGCTGTGGCTAACGCCCAGCTAAGTGTATAAAAAAATTAATGCAGCCTGTCAGAAACTGGTGAATTCATTGGAATTTTTTCAGAATTTGTATTGCAGCTACAATTCAAGAGATTTCAATTAAGGATGTTTTATTTCAACAAACTAATCTTAGCCTAGGAAAAAGGAGGGCTAAAAGATGTATGTATGTTCTGTATGTATGATGTGGCCACACATGTGAATGTTTGAGTGTCTGAATTGTGATTGTGAATATGTGAATGTGTGAATCCCAACAATAGGTACTACCTGAATTTCTTAGGTTATACAAAAAAGAAAAATACAGAGAGAGACAGACATCAGGTCATGTCTTAATTGAAAGAGTTGGAGATCTGCATCTCCCATGACTGTCTTGCAGAATGAAACAGTAGTAAATGGTCAAAGTCAGAATGGCCTGCGAGCCAGAGAAATCTGTATGGATGTCTCAAAAGAGTTTATCAGAGGAGAGAATACAGAAATCATCCTAAATTTTGGTGGTTAAAAAAATGAGAGAATGGAGGTTAATGTAAGACTTGATGAGAAAAGCTATTGAAAAGAGGCATCAAGAAACTGCAGCCCTGTTAGCCCCACCACCACCACCACCACCAAAAAGGTATCAGTGTAGATGCAAATGAGACCTTGTCAGCTATTGAGAAGAAGCCTCAGGGAACTATAGGCCCTATTAGGCCCCCCACCTAGAAAGTGTCAGTGAAAATGCAAATGAGACCAGGTCAGCTAATGAAAGCTTTACAGGTCAGAGTAGAAAAAGTTTTTAAAAGTATTTGGGACTTAAGTTACATCCTAAAGAAATTAGGCCTCAAAGATTAGAAATCAGAAAAGATAGCTTATGATCATTAAATGATTTTCAAAAGTTATTAGGAAATATTCCAATCGTTATGTCCTTTTTTAAAAAAAGCACCTACTGTTGATTTGAAACCTTTAAGCTATATCCTTAAAGGAGATAGTGATCCCAATTCACCTAGACAGCTAACTGAAGAGAATAGACAAGTTCTCTTACAATCGGAGAATGCAATCCTGCATCAGCAGATATGCTATATTGACTATGCAAAACAATAGTGTTAGGGTTAGGGTTAGGGTTAGGGTTAGGGTTAGGGTTAGGGTTAGGGTTAGGGTTAGGGTTAGGGTTAGGGTTAGGGTTAGGCTTATGTACTTCCCACACAGCATAGTGGATATTCTTTCTGTCTTATGGCAAAGGGGACCATTGTTATGGTTGCATTTTCCTGTTTTCTCAGTCAAAGTGTTAAATCCTTATTTTAAAGCAGTAGCTTGTTGGTACAAAATGCTGTTTAAGAGATATTTGGCCAGAGAACGAAGCATAATACATGTTCCCTATACCAAACAGTAAGTTAATGGTTATTTCAAAACCTTTACAACCAGCAATTAACAGGCAAAGGAATGTTTACTTAGATGGTGAGGGGTTACCTCCCCTTTTCTGAGAATGGTGCCATGCACCAGCCATGGCACTCCTGACTTAAGGAGTTAATTTTCTTTTATCATTAAAAGTGTCCTTTCTCTGAATAGATTTAGGGCCTACGTTTTCAAGCATTTATTAATTATAATTTTTGTTCCATCAGCTTTTGCTCAGTTTTTGGAAAAAAATTTACAATGAGTTTATACACTATTACCATTTGTACTAATAAATCCTTTTGTATTCCCTAAAATTGTAAGGAGCAATCCTGTTAGTTTTTACTGATGGTTCTTTTGAGGGAAAAGCAGCTTATGTTATTTATTGATGGGAAAAGAATATGTAGTGCAGACAGATCCAGCTTCAGCTCAGATAGTTGAACTACGCGAGCTGTTGCAATAGTTTTTCAGCTTCTAATGAATGATTCCTTTAACTCATACTGATAGTCATGTTTTCAGAGCTCTTCAAGTTTTAGAGATAGTTCCATACATTGAAACTAGTAATAATCAGGTTACATTGCTATTTGAGAAAATTCAAACTGCCATTCATGAAAGAAAGGCACCTTGCTTTGTGGGTCATATAAGAGCTCATTCAAACCTTCCTGGTCCACTGACTAAAAGTAATGAGTCAACTGATAGTCACTTTATCTTAGGTAGAATTAGCTCAGCAGTCACACAGCTTTCATGATCAAAATAGTAATAGTTTAAGAAAACAGTTTGTTTGAACTAGAGAGACTCAGAAGGCCATTCAGGTTACTTCTAGCCCTATATCCTGGTTGACCTCTCCACTAATTTGTGGGGAGGGATCTCTTAGAAGAGATGGAAGTTGTCCTTACTACCCAATCCCTTGCCCAAGGCACTCTGCCAAGAAACAAAGATCTCCTGATGATGTGTAAAATGGGCTGGGGCAAAGGACTAGGGCTAGGTAAGCTGGAGCAAGGAGAATTCTGCTCTGTTGCCACTCTCCCATTAGACACCCAGGCTCCAGGCCATAGGAAAGGATTTGGCCATTTTTAATGTGGGTCGCTGTTGCACTGCCAGCCCCCATTCCCATTGCATGGATTTCTGACTTCCAATGTGGATGGAACAATGGCTCTTAACCGCAGAAAAACTTCTGGTGGCTTCCCAACTAGTTCAAGAACAATTGGAGGCAGGACATGTGATCCCCTCCACCTCTCCCTGGAATTCTCCTATATTTTGATTAAAAAGGCTTCAGGAAAATGGAGATTGCTCCAGGATTTGAGGGCCATTAATGCAACAATGCAGCCTATGGGAACTCTTCAGCTCAGCTTGCCCTCACCCGTGGTTATTCCTAAAGATTGGCATCTAATTGTTATTAATTTAAAGGATTGCTTCTTTTCCATTCCACTGCACTCCCAAGTTAGCCCCAGGTTTGCATTTAGCCTTCCTTTGATTAAATTTCAGGAACCTGCCCTTTGCTTTCAATGGGTAGTTCTCCCCCAAGGAATGGCTAATAGTCCTACAATATGCCAGGCCTATGTGGCTGCCTGCCTGGATCCTATCAGGAGCAAGTTTTCTAATCTTTACATTATCCATTATATGGATGATATTCTGCTGGCAGCACCTGCTGAGGAGAGATGTCTTGAAGTGTTTGCTAAATTACAGGAGCTCCTGGAGGCTCGCGGATTTATTTTGGGCCCAGAGAATGTTCAAAAGGGCGCCAGAGAATGTTCAAAAGAAACCTCCTTATACCTATCTAGGCCATCGAATCCAACAGACCATTCTCCGGCCTAAAAGGCTCCAAATTGATTATTCAAATTTAAAAACTCTTCAAGATCGGCAAAAGTTTTTGGGGGACGTTCAATGGATCCTCCTCTATTTCCATTAAAACAGGGAAGCTTAAACCAATATATGATATTCTTCCAGGGGATCCAACCTCTTCCAGACAGATTACACCAAGGCCAAAGAGGCCATCCGATTGCTATTAAAAAGCATTGAAAAAGTCCATCATCTTTGCCGCCTAGATTATGGACACCCTCTTATTATACTTGTACTTTCCTCCAGTTGTTCACCCACCACTGGTTTTTTGCAAAACGGCCCTATATATTGCATACATTTGTCAGCCTCCCCTAAGAAGGTGGCGTCCTCATCAAAATAGGAATAGTCTAAGAAAAGAGTTTGGTTTAACTGAAGAGACTGCTCATCAAATTGTCAAACAATGTGTTGTGTGCCCACAATATTTACCAGGAACTAATATAGGAGTAAATCCCTCAGGCCTGCTTCCTAATCATTTATGGCAAATGGATGTCACTCATATTGCAAAATTTGGCAGATTAAAGTATGTGCATGTGACAGTCGATACATATTCAGGCTTCTTAATGGCCACTGCACAAACTGGAGAAGCCACTAAGCATGTGGTAAGTCACTGTTTAAAATGTTTTGCTCACATGGGAGTTCCAAAAAATTATAAAGGCAGACAATGGATCTGGATATACTAGTAAAGCATTTCAACAATTTGTGCCCAATAAAAATTAAACATATAACAGGCATTCCTTATAATCCTCAAGAGCAAAAAATTGTGGAGCATGCTCCACAATATTGCTCCTTAATATTGCAACTTATAAGGAGAAGGGAGTCATGTCTCCAGTCTCCACATGATCCATTAAATCATGCACTCTTCATTTTAAATTTTTTGAATGTGGATGCCTATGAGCAATCTCTGGCAGACAGATTCTGATATGATGGAACTCAAGAGACTATTACTCAAGTCAAATGGAAAGATCCATACAGGAGACTATGGAAAGGCCCAACCCAGACCTAATATGTGGTTGAGGGGTGTTGAGGGTTTTCGAGGGGATGTTTGTGTTTTCTTGCAGGAAGAAGATGAGGCCCAGTGGCTGCCAGATCAGTTGGTGAGATGCTCAGAACAGAGGAAAACGGGACCTGAGTCCTTTGAAGCATAATTACCTTCTCTCTCTCTCTCTCTCTCTCTCTCTCTCTCTGTGTGTGTGTGTGTGTCTGTCTGTCTGTCTGTCTGTCTGTCTGTCTGTCTGTCTCTCTCAGGGGTCATTCCCTAGAACTGACAAGGCTTAAACCTATTGTTTTTACAACAAGGAGGAATTTGTGCAGCACTCAGAGAGGAATGTTGCTTTTATGCTGATAAGACCCAACCCATTTAGTGGAAGACAGCTTAGATAGAATGCAGAAAAATCTTGAGGAATGTAAACAACAGCCATAACAGGTTGAGTCCTGCTATAAAAATTGGCTTTCCACCTCCCCTTGGCTTTCTACCCTGCTTCCTTCTTTCCTGGGACCATTTGTGGGATTATTGCTGCTGCTGACTTTTGGGCCTTGGGCATTCCAGAAATTAACTCAAATTGATTCCATGCTTGAAAAACCTATTTCTGTACACTACCATCAGCTTTTGGAAAAGGAACAGGGCTCCCCCTGAGGAACCTGTTGAGGATGGTGACAATGCCAGTTCTGATCCCCCTAGACAAGGACTTGATTTCACAGGACTCGAACAACAGAGGACCTGGTTCTCTCAAATATGGAGACGTCAATGACGGGAATGTCGCGGTGCCACAAATCGGATGCAGGCCCTCCTATTTGGCTGTAGGTATCTCAATGACGGGAGTAGCATAGGGCCGTCTCTCAGGAGCCCACTCTTCTTGCCCAAGTTTCTTGCCCGATTTTTGACCATGTCCTTGAGTGCTGAGGGCGGATGCACCCTATGCAGCCTAAGACAGAGTTCCTACCCATTTGTCACATAGTGACAAGCCCATCCCCAGGGTCCCGATTGTGGGAGCCCACCTCGTAGCCTAAGACAGACCCTCCATAAAAATAAAAATCATAGGGGGATATTTTAGGAGCCGGCCTGGAGTTGCAGCCAGCCTTGAGCCACATCCTCTTGCAAAGTTGTTTATGCCATAGCTCTAGCTGAGCCTTATCTTGGCAAAATAGGAAACTGCTCAATGGGCAGTCTGTTTACTTCAGGAACTGAGATAAGCAGATAACAATGGACTGAGAACTGCCAGAGCCCCAGAGTCAGCACAGCTACCCCTCCCCACTCCCTCCCCCGCTTTGCCTGAAAAACCCCTCTTTGTGCCTGATGAAGTTAGACCTTGACAAGCATTGCTTGGTCTCCTTCCTTCTTTCTCTCCCATTATTTTCATGTTCTAGCCCACCTCGACACATGAATAACTAGGTCCCGCTGGTCAGGTCACTAAGACTTTCTGACTTGAATTCTGTGGCAAGGAAGGGGGTAGTTAGTATAAGAGAAGGTGTATTTAATTATGTTGAGGGTTATCATACAAGGCTCATACTATAAATTCCTAACTACAATCTTATGCCTATCTTCTCAAGATTACTCATCTGTGCAAAGTATCTTAGGTGAAGGTCAGGTCCAGTGACTAACACAAGTCTCTGATTCAAGGGTGAGGATGCTAGGGACACTCTCCATCACCGTGGCACATCAAAGTGGGGTCTCTCCTGATATGCAGAGCAGACCATCTGCTGTTGGTCTCATACATACGTATATGCTTATATAGTGTCTTGTGGGCATCATGAAGTCTAGGACTGTGTCTATCTATCTTGAGAGAGTGTATCATTGGGTTCTGCTTATCAGGTGCAGCCTTGCATTCAGCAGGAATACTGACTAAGCTAGTTTTACAAGTCTGAAAGTTTTTTTTTTTTTTTTTGTATATTAATTGCACTTGTTAATTGGTGGGCCTACTGTTCCAGTAATATATCCATAACATTGTGCCTGAAGCTGGCTGGACACAAATTCCACATGCCTCACAAGGCATCATCATCAAGGAGTCCCTCCTGTTTCTCCAGCAGCCCAGGGAGAGACTGGGTTTACAGCTCAGTAACTAGACTGCACTTAGACTTTTCCACAGCCAGGATATAAATGGTCAGGCCTAATGGTATGGTCTCACCACCTCTGTATAATATAGTGCACACGTCTTCCTTACACCCTATGACACCAAACACAGAGGGACAACAAGCTTTGCTGCAGTGGACAGCGCTACATTTGCAGCATCACTCACTGAGCCATTCCTAGTGTGTCCCCTAAGAAGCTCACCCACTTTTTGCTTCCTCTGAAGAGAACAATGTAAAATCAGTCATAATTGCAATGACTGTTGGGCTATGATGGACAAGCATTTTAAGCAGACCCTGTTGAGTCCAGGCCACAAGTGTGAGCACTTTATCTCTGGTATTTAGGGACTTACTTTTTCAGCATCTTCTTTCTTTTAGGCCAACATTTCCATAAAGTAGTGGGCCACTGTTCTCACTGTGGGTGTGTATCACTATGGCAAATGGCAAGAAAGTCAGATCAAGTTACCAAGTGCCCCTGGCTAGCTATCAGAGCAAGACTATGAAGCATTTTTACAGTGCCAAGAAGGAGGGATTCTCATCTACCCAAGGTGCTATAGGGTAGAATTAGGCTGTGTAAAAGGGCAGCTCACTAGGTTAAGCAAAACATAATTTACTATGTAGAGTGGGCAGGAGAGCTTTGAACTGCCTACATTTGGGCTTTGAATGAAATCAAGAGAGTGCTTGACACCCTCGGTTCACCATGGCCTGAGAGCAACAGTTCCTGCCCCAAGTATGTTACATCCAATGTTACATCCTGTCATAGATGGCCCAAGTTGCAGACAGCCCAGATCAAAATTTTGAAACAAAACAAGGGTTAACTGTTCTGCAAGACATCTTTGATAAATAAGAGGGATGGAAAGACTGGAGGGCCTTGAATGAATTCCCTGGGGCTTACTGTCCTGCCCTTTCCATTTCCATTTCCATCTCCCTTTCTCAGATTGCTTCCAAGTCCTGTATTCAGGTGTTTTCTGTGAAGCATTCCTATGTGTGTACAAAAGGTAAGAGCTGAGGGGTCACAGACATGGGCAAATGGTGTTTCTCAAGAGAGTGTGTACATTTACATGAGTATGTATATGTTGTGATACTGTTTCTGAGGGAGGGTTATAGGGGATGTCAATTATGTGTGTGGTACTTCCATGATGTATGTGGTACATGTAATGTATATACTGATAGTATTGATCATAGAATCTAGAATAGTAGACAAACCAATTACCATGGCCATAAGGGAGTTTTTCAACTGAGTAAACTGAAGTGAGAAAAACCACTCTAGATACAGACAGCAATATCCATTGGTCTGAGATCCCAAGCTGATTAATAACAAGATGAAAGGAAGGGAGATCTGGCATTCTCCACTCTATCATTTATGATTGTGGATGCAATATGACCCCATGCCTCATGTTCCTGCCACCATGCATCCTTCCCTTACATGAAGGACTGCACGCTTACTATGAACTAAAATCAGTTTAAGTTGATTTTTTCTGGCATTTTGTCACAACCTCAACCAGAAAAGTAACTAATACAGAAAACTGGCATCAGGAGTGATGCTGTAGCTAATCCCTGACGGTGTGGTTCTTAGGCCTTTGAAAATAGATGCAGGAAAATAGTCTGAATGTTTGGAACATTGTCAAAGGCTGTGGCGCAAGTGGCTAAAACAGGCGTGTCAGGAGAAAGTGTGATAATGACTGTGCTATGTATGTTAGGGTGTTCTGTGATGTGATGTATTGTGTGGAAGGGCATATAATGTGTAAGGGCCACATGATGTGTTTTTATGATATATACAACATGTCTGAGCTTTTATGTAACTTGTAGTGTCTACTACATATTCATGGGTTTTATATCATGTATTTATGTTGTCGTTTACATATGAATATTATGTATAATAATTGTGTAATGTGTTTATAACTGAGAGTGAAATAAAGTGTGTGTTGTTTTAAGTAGAAAAGTAGTATGTGATGGGAGATGTCATTCTGTATATGTTTGTCATACTGGTTAATGAATAAAGCACTGTTGGCCAATAGGAAAGCTAGGTAGGCGGGACTAGGAGACAAGGAGGAAAGAGGAAGTAGGAAGGAGCGTCAAGATGGGGAGCCTGCAGAGAACAGAACTGCCATTCCTCCTCTCAAGGTAAGACCATATAGTAATACATAGAAATGGGTTAATACTTAAGACAGAGCTAGCCTATAAGAAACAAGTAATGGGCCAACAGAATTGTATCTAATACAGAGACTCAGTGTGTTAACTGGGGCTGGCGGCTGTGGGACAAGACCAGGAGTGGGAGGAAAAGCCGTACTCTTTACAAGTATGTCTACTTGTGTGTACATATATTGTATTAAAAAAAAAATCTTGACAGGGGTGTGTATGAGTGTGTGTGTGTGTGTATGTGTGTGTGTGTGTGTTTTCATGATGTCCGATATGGGTGATTAAGTATGTAGTATTTCTAAAGGGCACATGGGTTTACATGCCCTAAGTAGGCACGCATATATAGTTCAGTCCCTGGACTTTTAAAATGTTGGCCTTCGTGGGCAAACAGTTGTCCCTTTCAGGGAAACCTAAGGTAGGTGCCAGCACCAGAAATGAATTAGATTTAGCTGTTTTCTTGAGGTAGCACTGAGCCAACAGGTGTGCTATGGAGTCTGGGGAGGGTCCTTGTAAATGAGGGTCCTTGCTCTACTACGCTGAGGTGTCAGGATAACACAGAAGGGAGGATAGAGCTGGCTCTCAGCCCCGAGGCAGCTATGCAGGCAAATGAGGAAAAGGTAGAATCCTGCCTATGGTCTCACCCACCCAGCCATCCTCACTACTCTGTCCTTTTCATTTTGTGTCAGTGTCAGGGAGGTGTTCGCAGGTGTTGGAAAGACCCTGCTAAACCCCAGTGCGATGGGCAAGTGAATGAGGATGAAGAAAGCTGCATTGACTCCAGACCTATATCTATGGGGGTCACCTCCTGTGAAGAACTCCCTTTAGTGGGTCAGGTACTAGAACTGTGTCTGAGACAGGGCATCTCCTGTGAGGGACTCTCTCGTGTGCATCAGGGACTTGACCTGTGTCTAAGGAGCCAAATCCTCTTAGGTATTTTCTTGGGTGGTTCAAGGACCAGACCTATCCCTTATGTCCTTGGTCTTGGTGTCTTTATTAGCACACCAGAGAAACAAAAGAATGGATAGACTTCATGCTCAGTATCACAGTCATCACGGTGGATGCTGATCCCTAACCCTGTGCAGATAGGGCCCTGCCCTCTGCTACAGTGCCCATGTGGATTGGGGAGTGTGTGAGGTCTCCAAGCAGGAAGGTTTCAGCTGAGTTGGCATAGCTCAGAACAGGGATGGACTCTCATGACTTTGGACTTGTTGCATCACTGATTGCAGTAGGACTCCTAACTTCTCAGGATCCTTCCTAGCTACATTAGCATGGATACTAAGTGACCATAGATGATGGTCCACACAATGTCTCTGTATGATAAGGGCCTGAGAATTCCATCTTCAAGGTAGCCCTTCATGAAAGGTGAGAGCAGAGAGAACATGGCACCTAAGTCTCCTGCTCCAACACTTTAATGTTCGCCATGCAGATCCCTATCAAGTGAATTTCAAGGGATGAGGATTTAAAAATACAAATGACCTGAGCCAAGTTATTTGCAGGTTCACGTTCACTGACTCCAGGGTTGTTGGTAAGTAATGCATTGGTATCCCAGTACCCATGAGGTACACATTACCATTCAGAATCATTTCTCAAAGTCAGCCATGCCTTCTGCTTTGCAGACCACGCACAATGGGGAATCTATAGGCCTATCCTAATCTGTCTTCACGCAAACAGTGGAAGAATCAGCTCCCAAAGGCATCTGGAGCCTGGCATGACACTGGCCTGTCCTCACTACAGCATCCATTTAGCCTTTTGTTGTTCCCCTTCTTGAGGTTCTAATCCCACAGATGGCCTCCACAGATGCGACAGGCAGAGCCTCCTAACTGAGCATGAAAGATGTCCAGCAGATCTTTCTGGAAAGTCATTCATTACAGCACACAGGGGAAACAAAGGACTGGGAAACTGGAAGCCTAGCCAGTGGGGATACAGCTCAGTTCTTGGCTTTTTGCCCCAGCTCAGGGGACTGGGAATAGAATGTGTGTTGAGGATTAGCAGCTTCAGCCACAGTTTCAGAATTCCTCAGACTCCCAAAGGAGGAAAAGAAAATGTTTATTCCCTTTTGAGCATTCTCCAGCTCAGCAAACATCACAACTGCCCACACACTTCCTTGGTCTAAACCTGGTTGCCATTCTTGCTCCTCTTCTCCTATCCCTGTACCCAGGCCACCAGCGCTTCATGCTGCCTTTATCTGCAGCCTCCATGGCGCCTGACACATCCATTGCACTAGAAGTACCACCCAAACTTCTTCCAAGAGCCCACACTTTCTCACTCACTACGTTCAGCAACCTAGTAAGTGCCTTACCATTTGCCTCTCACCTATCCCTGAGCCTCCAACCCTAAGGTCATTTCCTGGCTGCTCCCATCTCAGACATCAGCACTTCACACGAAATCAGTTTCAGTGCACATGGTCTACCAAACACAAATGTACCAAAAAGTACATGGGCTTGAAGCACCCATAGCCACTGCCCAGGAGTTCACAATCCACACCGTGTAGCTCCCCGACAGTCTCGCCACTGTGTATCTTTAGCTAAATTCCAAGCATTTCATGTATAAACACTTATTCTTTAAATAAGAAATTATATCTTTAAAAGAAGGGACTCATCACCAGTAACTGAGCATCTGACCTCTCCCCAGGATGCTCCACCCCTCCACATCCCATGTCACAGCACACTGCACTCTTTTATATTGTCCTGTGTGTCTTCCCTCTCTCCCCTTCCTCTCCCTCTCTGTCTTTCTCGCTCTCTCCCTCAATCACCAACAAGTGATCCTTGGGTACAGGATATGCTTGCTAGGTAACAGAGTGCTGTTCAGGAGGGGGCAGAGTTGGAACTCCACAGTTGCCCTCGAACAAAAAGAGGCAGAGGGAGTAAGCAGGCATCAGCCAGTGTCAGCTCTCAGACAGAGGGTGACAGTGGAGGAAGGGCTCCCTATTAATAGTCTCATGCCAATTTCTTTTAGATGAAAGCCCTTCAGATATTACTGATACCACCATAAATTGTCCCGGACCAAAAATACAGTATACTGGCGAGTAAGTGTCCCTTGCTAAAGTCCTTCTTTAGGAATTCCAAGATTTGTGTGTCCTCTGCTATAAGCACCTGTCTGCCTTATATGGGTTCCATTTCCTTTCTATGAGACTCTGTTAGTAACCCTGGAGGTTCTTAGGAATACACAGTGCCCAGGCACTGATGAGGGCAGGATGGAGAAGATGATGGGTTTGAGGATTCAAACCGGCGTTTGAATATCTCCCTGATTCCTTAGCTCCTGCTCATTGTGGTCATATGACATGAAGACCCCTTCTGGCCTAATCTGCAGCCTTCACATCCCTGCAGTGCTTGAGTCTTTATGCTTTGGGTAATAGAGTTGCTCTACCCACCTGATCACTGTCAGGGAGGCCTGTGCTGAATTTCAGCCTCATTACACTGAGGACTGATGTGTGTGACACTTTCAACAAACTGAGTCTCTGGGGTATTTCTGTCATCTAGTCTCTCTTCCATGCATTAGAGAAGTGTCTCTTGAGGTCAGTCTGAACAAAGGCCTCTCCTTCATTGGCAATAGACTCATCATCACCGGAACCAACTGTGGGAGTACCAAGGTAAGAACCCAGAGGTGATGCAGATCCACCTAGAGGAGAAGGATGGTCACAAGAGGCCTGGAGGTGACCACAAGTACCGTAGGTAGGCTGTAGCATCTTATAAAGAGTCATCATGGACAGGTATGTGACCGGCAGACACTGTCTAGGACATGGAGTCCACAAGACAGCTCCGTATGCATGCCCAGGAATCCATAATTTGTACCAGTAGCAGACAAAATATGTACCAGTGCATCATATACCCAGCAGCTGATATGGACTTAAATCTATGCAGCCTCAGTCCCCACCCTCTGCCCATTATGTCCCCAAACCTAGGAGTGTCCTCAGGTCCCCTGTCCTCTCCAGCTGTGGTGGGGAAGCTGTCTGTCATGTGGAACACTCAGCACATCAGGGCCCCTGAGAAAGAAAGTGCTACTCCTCAAGTGCTCCACATCTGTCCATTTCCACATCTGTCCTCCAAGCACCTGAGATCAATGCAGTGTGACTAGAAGGGGAGGGGGAGAATCCAAGGAGAAGAAGCTTTGGGCCCATTTGTGACAAGTCTGGAGTTGTTAGCAGGATTCAGAGGGAGGAGGGGCAAACTTTGTCAGGCAGAGCAGGGACAAAGTGATAGGCCACATCCCCTATCTCTACACCTCTATGGAGACCCAGCAGCCTGAACCTCTCCTAGAGATCTGATCACCTTCATTCTAGTGCGCTATCAACCAAGGCCATGGTGAGAACTGATCTCAGGCCATAGAAAATCCTGTGTCATCCTCTTCTAGGTTCAGGGCTGGGCAAGATTGGCTGCTCTCGCTGAAGACCAATCTGGGTCACTAACTCCACTGTAGCCCTTGTGTCTGGCCAATCCTGATGAATGAAGAGAGTGTGTGTACAAATGGGAAGCAAGGTGTGAATCCAGCGGAAGAAGCCACTCTTGCTTTTTGTCACAGGGAGCACTTAATAGCAGGAACCTTGACATCAGTAAAAGCAGCAGCAGCCTTGACATCAGCAAAAGCCACAGCAGCAGCAGCGCCATAGCCAGCAAGCCACAAGCAAAAGTTCTAGACCCAGTTTCACTTGCTACAACACAAGGCAAAGCCATCAAATCACCAAACACGTCAGCAGGAGGCAGCTTTATCTTTAACTGGAATTGGCTTATTCTTCTGCTGGTCTTGCTGGTGGCCATCATGTTGCTGATCTGCTGTTGCAGGCTATGCTGCAAGAAGGATAAGTCTCCTGTCCCCCTCCTCCCTCTTCTTCCTCCCCCTCCTCCACCCTGGCTCCCCACCCATGTGACCCTTCTCCAAGGAATAGTGTCATAAGGCAGTACTATATACAGTCTGCTGGAAATTTCCCATCTGACCAAGGGACTAACAGCATCCAGGGGACACATGAAGTCTCAAATAGAAACATCCAAGTCATGGGTTCCAAGAATTGTTCAGCATAGGTGAAACAGGAAATCTGTCTGCCATGCTTGGCCTGAAAACGAAGCCTTGAACAGAGGCCATCCAAGCTCCCTTAGGTCAGGGCCATCTTGTATCCACTACACATCTATAGTAAAATCTTTTAAAATGGGGACATCTCAGTCTCATCCACTTTTTCTGGCTCTTCAGGAGCTACTTTTGTCAAAGAAACTCAAAGAAAAACACACTGGAAAGGTTTCTGGGCAAAGGCAATGCCATTGCACCTTGATTCGCCATTTCGGGAGACCTTAAGTTAGCTTGCTGGAACAAGTTAGGCAGGGATCTTGACTTAGCTTGGGAACAAGGGACACTACATTCCAGAGTCAGACCGTTTGGAAGTTAGTGCATTGCTGCATTGAGGACCAGAAATGCTGTAGAGAGGCGGTAGAAAAGTGGCAAGCTGAACTAGAAATGCTATAAGAAAGATCAGAAGAGGTTAAGAGCACAGGGGAGTCTGATAAGGATGACACAGTCTGAGGAGGAATTGCAGGCCCTCTTAGAAAAGGTTCAGAAACAATCCCTTAGAGAACGGAGAATGGAAGATAAGGAGAAATGGTGATGTAAGGAGGAGGATGTAAATGTAAGCTAACTTCATACAACTTAAATTCAACTGTACTCTAAATTGTTATGTGTCTTTAAATGGTGGTAAACATTTAAGGTTATAAATGCCTATTTCAAGCTAACAAAATATTTATGCCACCCAGTCTTTCCTGTGAGCTGTTTATAAAGGTTAAGCCTCTATTATCAAAGGGAGTTTTTCTCTACCTCTTTGTCCTCTACAGGTATAAGTCTAACCTACTAAGTTAAAACCAGTTACAGTCAGGCTGCAGGGCTCTGAGTAAAACATCCTTCCACAGCCTCTCATCTTGGATCCAGTTTTCCAAACAGTTTAATTAATTACAGGGATAAAGCTTTACCTAGACACCTATGTGTTTAAGGCAAGTAACTAAAGACAAATTTTGTATACTAACGTATGCTAAACAATCAGACAGCCATCAAATGCTCAGAGATCTAGAGAATATGGCATTTAAAATGTTTCATTAAAATGCTTTTATAACAGAGAGACAGGCCAGCTGCTGGCACCACCCATTTCCTTCAAGAAGACTGATGGACACTAAAGAAGCTCCACCCACAAAAGTGGCAACAGTAGCCTGAATGGTAACTGCATTTCCTGAGGGGCAGGGTGGTTCTGCTTTCTCTTTGTGCCTCTGCAGCCCAGTATGGGGTTGCATGACATACTGTGGTCAGGAAAGGATTGGTGTCAAAGGTATCTCTGACCTCGGGCTTCCTAATCATGTCTCAAAGTCATCGCCCTGCATATGGGGCCACTGGACTAGGTAAGGGATCCTGCCCTGAAGTAAAGGGGCACCTCTGGGGTTTAGCCACATGAGACCTATAACTGTATAGTGGATCCAAGATGTCCCCGACCTAAGGGTGCTGGGATGGCCTCTGTCAGGGCTTCGTTTTCAGGCCAAGCTTCACAGACAGATTTCCTGTTTCAGCTATGCTGAGCAATTCTTGGAAGCCAGGGCTTGGATGTTTATACTTGAGAGTGTATGTGTCTCCTGGATGCTATTAGGCCTTTGGTCAGATGGAAAATTTAAAGCAGACTGGATATAGTACTGCCTTATGACACTATTCCTTGGAGAGGGGGCATGTAGGTGGGAGACTTAACCTTTTTTTGCAGCACAGCCTGCAACAGCAGCTCAGCAACATGATGGCTACCAGCAAGACCGGCAGTAGAATAAGCCAATTCCAGTTTTAGATAATGCCACCTCCTGATGACTTGTCTGGTGTCGTGATGGCTTCACCTTGTGTTGTATCCACTGCAACTGGGTCTGGATCTTTTGCCTGTGGTTTGCTGGCTATGGCGCTGCTGCTGCTGCTGCTGCTTTTACTGATATCAAGGCTGCTGCTATGAAGTGCTCCCTGTGAGGAAAAGCAACAGTGGCTTCTTCCCCTGTCCCCCCCCCCTTGCTTCCCATTTGTACACACACTCTCTTCATTCACCTAGATTGGCTAGACACAAGGGCTACAGTGGAGTTACTGACCCAGATTGGTCTTCAGAGAGAGCAGCCAACATTGCCTCGAAGAGGATGACTCAGGATTTCCCATGGCCTGAGATCAGTTCTCACCATGGCCTTGATTGGTAGCGCACTAGACTGAAGGTGATCAGATCTCTAAGAGAGGCTCAGGCTGTTGGGTCACTACAGAGGTGTAGGGATAGGGGATGTGTGGCTGCATTCCCTGTCTAATCTCTTTGTCTCCCTGCTCTGCCTTACTAAGCTCGCACCTCCTTGTGAATATTGAGAGGAACTCAAGAGTTGTCACTAATGGGCCCAAAGCTTCTTCTCCTTGGATTTTCCCCCTACCCTTCTATTCACACTGCATTGATCTCACGTGCTTGGAGGACAGATGTGGAATTGGACAGATGTGGAGCACTTGAGGAGTAGCACTTTCTTTCTCAGGGGCCCTGTTTTGCTGAGTGTTCCACATGCCAGACAGCTTCCAGACCACAGCTGGAGAGGAGTGGGAATTGGAGGACATTGTTAGGTTTGGGAACAAGATGGGCAGAGAGTGGGCGGTGAGGTTGCGTGGATTTAAGTCCATATTAGCTGCTGGGTATATGATGCACTGGTACATATTTAGCACCGTGCATCGTGGCACCAGACCTTGTATTGTGTGTGTGTGTGTGTGGCTGGATCACACCTGTGGAAACTGAGATATGGGCATTCAGTTTGGGGCTCAGCATGGTGAGGTTGTTGAGTGGTACAGCCAGTTTGTGAACTGTGCTCTCTGTATCCAGGCTCTGTACCAGGTATCATGGTGTCGGGGTGGTCAAAGGAAACATTTGAACAGTACACCTTATAGTATAAAGTGTGATGTAGTGATTATGAATATTCATATCGGGGGCCTTTGCATGACTAATGCCAATGTTCAGAATGTCCTTTTTTGTTTGAAGTTCTCAAACAAACAAGATATGAAAGAGCCCAAATATTACAGACACATGTAAACTAAGCAACATGGAAATAGGAATTTCTATAGCACCTTAGTTATGCAGAGGATGCATAATAATGCCAAGAGGAATTTGATCAGAAACATAGTGAGGTCCTTTGGGGTTCTTGCAGACATGTTTTAAAACTGAAACCAGAATTAGAAATAGTTTGTAGAAAACCATCCATGGGCCCAAGGCAGATGCCCCATTCTTTAAGGCATCATATTTGAAACAGTCTAGGAGACAGGGACTTTTTTGATACCAACCTAATCACCAATCAAAGAAATTCTTTGAAAATAATGATTTGTGAGTACTGAGGCATTGCAAAGAGGATCGCACATTCTAGAGTCTGTGGAGTGCATGTGATGGGAGATGTCATTCTGAAATATGTTTCTCAAAAATCTTACACTTTACATATGGTGCCCATGTGGCTAATAAGAACTTCCACTTAAAATTTAACAAAAGCTTAAAGAAGGGTTTTAGAAACAAAAGAACAGAGACAAGCAAGGTTTCTTGGTAGCAGTATTTTTCTTGGTTGGACTCTGTTTTGCAAGATACAAGCAGATAATTGCACTGCTCCTTTAAGGGAAGATTCAAGACTCAGCAAAAGTGGCAAAAAAAAAAAAAAAACTGCATAGCTTTAAAAAAGCACTGCTAACAATTTATTGGTGTGTATGAGAGCTGGCAATGGCAGTGACCACATCTCCAAGCCGGCAGCATGCATGCTGGATGGCAGTACAGACCAAGGCAGTGAGCACAGCTTTCAGTGCTGGCAGTCAAAGTACCTGCCACCATCTTTGATAAACCGCAGCAGAAACAACTATGACTTTCATTTTAGCAATGTTGTTGTTTAACAGATAAAGACTCATGGCCAGAAAAAGAAAAAGATTTACAGTAAAGACAGATTCACATCAAAATAAATCGGTAAAGGTTTACAGAGTGTTCTAAAATATATGTAGACTTGGGAGAGAAAAGGAATAAAATGGTTTTAAAAATACAGCTAGGAGTTGGGTGTGGTGGCACAAGCCTTTAATCCCAGCACTTGGGAGACAGAGGCAAGCAGATCTCTGGTTTTGCAAAGTAAACCTGGTATGCAGAGTGAATTACAGGACAGATAAAAGTTACACAGAGAAACCCTGTCTCAAAAAAATGAAAAAATAGAACTAAAAGAAACAGAGTAATAAAAAAGCCACTTAAAGATGGAAAGCACAGAAAAACAGTGCATACTATATGCTATTCTGTTGTCTTTAAATTGTTTTACTTCTGAGGAAAATAACAACAACTGATAAAAGAAATACTGCTGGATTAATTAAATTTATATATTTTAAAACTGCTTTGACTCCAAAATTTAAGTTCAAGGACAAGTTACTGGGGAAAAGGATTTCTATTTTTGTTTCTACATGAAAAGCTGTGGATTACTTCCAGAGTAATGTGGTTTGATCAAGCCAGACCCCCTGAAACAACTTCGCAGGTGATCCTACATTCAAAACAGCTTGGACAAGCCAGCTTTGCAGACTACAACCAGTATTTCTTCATCTTCCTATGATCCCCATGAGAGCACCCCCTATCAGCAGGAAGTAGTTTGGAAAGAACTACACCCTAATTCCCAAATATTGTTTATAAATGTTTGTTTTCATTGAAATGGGATTTGTTATAAGTAGATAATGATCACAACCAATATTTTTTAAAGGTAAAAATGGGATTATGGTATAGATATAAATACTTTGTTTTGGAATGGATTTTCATTTATTGATTACTTTGTTTTGGAATGGATTTTCATTTATTGATACAATTTAAGGTCAATTTTGTGATATGTATATTTCTCCTGTTGTTTAGGTATTGTGTTTATAAAACTCATTTAGAAATGCAATGTATAAATTAGTACAGATTTTAGATAGTTAGCTATGATAGTCAAAGCTTAGAGTTAAGTTAGTTATGTTTTTCTAGATACACAGAGATGTATTTGAGATAGATAGAAATTCTTCAAACCTTTCAAAGACCTACTGAATATGGCATTTAAAATGGTTTAGGGTTTTTCTTGACAGTGAAACAAACATAAATGTTCCTGGCAATACCACCTGCACCAGAAAGGAAGATAGAAGATGGACATAGAAGAAACGCACTATGAAGTTTACTTTCAATATGGCGAGACTAGCCATTTCGACAAGATACTGCACTTGTCTGGACTGTTTGACTTTATGCTGTGTAAACTGGGCATGCAGGGCCACGGGAAAGTGACTACTGATTCAAGATGGACATTGCTACAGAGTGGAAGAGTCTGCCAGACAGTCTGCAAGACACAGAGAAATTTACTGACAAACTGCCAATTCAAGAAGACAGTTTAAACTTTCCTGCTTTGCTGAAGAGTCTGCTAGACACACTATGGCCTATGGGCTGAAGGTGGAAGATTACAGAAGAACTTCAGGTGACTGACAAAGCAAGATGTCTCTGTCATTTCTAGAGTTTATATACTATCCTTCTGTGGTCTTTGAAGGAGTTGAAGACAAATAGTTATGGTTACACTTTTCCTTAGTTAGGATTAAAGATAAGTTACATAGACTTTGGACACATAAAGACCGGATAGATGATGGAATATTTTCTTAAATCTTGCTAAATGTTAATGGACTAAAAATTGTTAACTGATTCTTACTTGATAACTGTTGTGTGATATATTTTGCTATGTTAAGGTTAAAACCCTTCTTTTTATTTTAGACAGAAAAGAGGAGATGATGGGAGATGTCATTCTCTGAATATGTTTCTCATACTGGCTAATGAATAAAGCACTGTTGGCCAATAGGAAAGGAAGATAAGAGGGACTAGGAGACAAGGAGGAAAGAGGAAGGAGTAGGTATGGCA
The DNA here is from genome assembly GCF_943737965.1 of Phodopus roborovskii. Taxonomy (NCBI): domain Eukaryota; kingdom Metazoa; phylum Chordata; class Mammalia; order Rodentia; family Cricetidae; genus Phodopus; species Phodopus roborovskii. Next base: position 16,378 of record NW_026127029.1, on the reverse strand, counting down.
GCAGACTCTCCGGTAAGACCGCATGCAGACTAACTGAAATGGGGTAATACTTAAGACAGAGCTAGCCAGTAAGAAACTAGTACCTGGCCAACAGCATTATATCAAATACAGAGTCTCTGTGCATTATTTGGCGCTGGCATGGCAGTGGGAAAAGACTGGCAGCAGGAGGAATAACCTTTCTCCTTACATGCATGTTATAAGAATACAAGGAAATTTTAAAGGCAAAATTACAAGATTCGCATAAGTTACTTTGGATACAATGACCTTTGGCCACAAGGAATCATAAAAGACTATTACAGGGTCCAGAAAAGAGGTGGCAACAGCACCAGTCCATACCTTTGAGCCCATCATTAATGAGTAGATGGCCTTATAGACAGATGTTTGTACACGGGATTTGAAAGGCAATGTATTTGTAGGTATCTGGACTATAAGTAGCTATGGAGTTGGTGTGTGGTGTGTGTGTGTGTGTGTGTGTGTGTGTGTGTGTGTGTGTGTGTGTGTACAGTCATTGATGTGAAAAGTTTGGGCAAAGTGGTCCTAGCAGTGTTTTGTGACAGTTTACTATATGAATGAAATTCTATCCTTCATAAATACACAGCTTCTCCAATTTTGATTTACATTAGGACTTGACACAAGTAACTTCATGTTATTATTTTATTTGATTCAAAGAAGCATCCAAAAGCACAGCATTAACCAGTTCAGTCCTGATGGGTCCTAACTCCCTCCACCTTAGGTCAGGCAGCTTCAGACTTCCAATGACATCTCTGTGACCTTCTCATTTTCTCCTTCCTCTAGGGACAATATACCAACACCACTGTTGTAAATCCCAGCTGACTTTTCTCTGACAGAGATGGTGTTCCTATCACACAACACCATGTACTACACAGATTGTCCCGCAGCCCAGGAGGGAGTGTTTCAACCTCTCACAGGCACCTTGTCACCAGAAGATCTGTCTTCCAAACAGTCCAAGCTGCTTTCCCATTGCACAAACTCTGTGCTCTAGGATGTGTCTACTGCTATATTCTCAAACTACTCGCAGTCCCCATGCACAAGCAGGTGCCCTACAACCCCCTCCAGGGCACAGCCTCTGCTACCTCCCCCATATCTGAAATATGTAGAATCCAATTGTCATACCAATTCTTTTTGCCCAACTTCTAAAGCAACAAATTATTAAGTTTAAGAGGTATTTGTGCATTGATTGGACATCTGTACCAAGACTTAGGTTGTAGTGACAAAGCTCTGATTTGCTAATCATCAGCATGATCCACATCTAGAGAGATGCTCACTGTCTGGTGTACCAGACAAAGCCACCTGGTCCCACCTCTTCCAAGTCTGTCTTCATGTATCTGCACACAGGGGAACCAATGGAGTATCCAGGAATGTGTCTATGAAACTTCCCCTCCCATTCTTTAAATACTCCAATGGGGTCACTTTCCCTAAGGTTTTGCAAAGAGAAGTCCTTGAAGTTTTCATCAGGATTGCATGTTCCTAGTTTCCATTGTCTAGATCGAAGAAATATGAATGTGTCCAAGGAGGAAGTAAATCCCATTTGGTTAGAAAGCCTTCTATTAAGACATATGCCATGAAATCCCCACAGCCAAGAGAGCATCTGAACTTCACTGGATCAAGCAAACTCCCCCAGTGTGTCCATTGAATCAAGCTTCAATAAGGTTGACTTTTACCATGATCAGCCACCAGGCACATACACCATGTCTATGTGATCCCATAGGGACCAGGTACACCAGCATGAGGCCTCCAAAAGGGGCCCGAGGATCCTCTGGAAACACCCCAGGGAAGTCAAACACAGGCTATCCCGTTGTTTCAAATCTTGATATTAATTCCCTGATGGGCATATTACACCCAGGCAATGTAGTTGAATGCCTCCAATACAAATACTGGTGGAAAGATGTCACATCGTCTCCTGTAACTGGTAATGACTTAATCTCCAGAAGGAAAGCTGTGCTGGAGTGCCTTGTGTTGTGTGAAGGGGTCTGTGTGGGCTTTTTCTGTTCATTGCATAAGTTCAACCTGAAAAGCACTTGCTCAGGAGACTTCTGTCTCTTAACATTACCAAGCATCGCTGCCATGTACTGCCCTTGACTGTCACAGCTTGGGTTATATGCACCTGGATGGACCTGAGCCTCTGTCACCCCTCCAGTTCTCCAGTTTCCAGCAGTTGTTTGTCAATTAAACATCTCCTATGGGAGGAATAAGGTCAAACTGGAACAGAGGTTGCTGGTGACAAGGTGGGAACACGGATACCCATGACTCTCTTCCATTGTGAAAGACCTGTGCTGTGGGAGGACTGTGACAGTATAGTTGCAGCACTGCAGGATGGGTTGGGCCTTCATGACCAGGCCTTCTGCCTCTACCCTGGGTTCTGTTAATACCCTTCGGTGCCCTGCCCTGAGCAGTCAGGCATTGGTTGTCACTTTTATCAAAGTAGTACAGCTAGACACTTCAGAGTGCACACGTGGCTTTAGTTTATAGGACAAACTTGCTCAATACATGACCCTCAGCCTGAAAGTTAGGGGATGTCAGAGCAGAGCCTTAGGGTGTCTGTCCACATAGCTTTGACTTTAGTCTGAGGCACCACCAATGAGTCAGGGTATCCTCACCAGTGGTTTGTGAGTTTGCCTGCTGCCTCACTGTCAATGGAGTAAGTACAATGCATTATGAGTGCTTTCCCTAAGCCTAGTATTCTTTAAGAGGAGGGACTAGGGGTCTATGCCAAGATGCTGCCTACAAGGGTATCCTGGGGACTCTGTACTTGTCCCCCAAAGACAGAGAGTCTCCCTGAGGTGTATGGCTCACAGACTCCTCATTGTTTTGCATGATCTCTAATCCTTGACTCCTGTTCAGGCTCCTTGAAGGCAGGAGTGTCTCTCCTACCACTATCAGTGACAGCATGGAGTCCCTCTACAAGCACATTGCACAAGCCTCACTTCACAATCAACAGGAGCTCATGGTCACACACACACAGCTGAAGTCTCGGTGCTGTTGGTTCACCCCTTTGTCTCTGCACTGCGACTGGTCCAGCATGTAGAAGTCTGGATGGTAGAGGGGAACTCATCAGTCTCCTTCCCTCCTCCTTTCTCACCTTCCTCCTCTCCCTCTCCATTTTTCCCTCTTCCTATGCCTCCTTCCCTGCTTCCCTTCATTCCCTTCATTCCCATCCGCCATTCTTTTCTCCACACCTCCATTCTCTTCTCTACTTCACATTCTTCACAGGCAGGTGTGTTTGTCATGTTTAGTGCTTAGGATTCTCCAGAGAACCAGAAGAAATGGACCACCATGGGATATATAAGAAGAGAATGACACTAACAGACTAGCTCAAATGGTTACAGAGCAGGAGGTGTCCTGAGTCTGCCCCGGGAGGAGAGAGGGAACAGAAGTCCAGCCAGCCTAGCTTGAGGTCTCAATGTGTCCCATCCCCCTAAAATACCTGTATGGAAACCCCCTATGCTCATAGCATGACATGAGGTCATATAGCGTGTCCTAGGCCATGAGAGCACAGCCCCATCAATGGGATTCTCCTGTCCTATGAGAAAACAGCCAGAAATAGTATCAAGAGCCATGGAACTATCTCTCCAGATACTACTGTACCTCAGCCTTAGACTTCACCCTCCTAAACTAAGTGAGTGTAAATCCCTATTGTTTATAAGCCACGTGGTTTGTGATGCTTTATTATAGCTGCCAGAATAATCAGAACTTGTCCAAACCATCCATCTTTCCGGACTGAAGCTTGTATAAGTTGGCAGTGTCTCTGAATGGTGGGCTGGTAAAGGGATAGAAGGGAGGCAGCTTTCAGGGGTCACAGAAAAGTCTTCTACATTTTAAGCAGTACCACAGGGTAGCTAAGGAGTGACCATAACCAGAGACCCACCCCTCTGTGGCTACAGCTACCTGAACTGAAATATCCATGCAGACTGGACCCATCTTGACATGAGGGCAACATTCATGACATCTGACTTGTGCCTTCTGGCCATGAGATTTTTCTCAACCCTGGAGCAATAGTGTATACAACACAATTATAAAGAACTCTATTTCCTTCTTGACTATCATGGGTAAAACAAATAGTTTGCAAAAACTTCACAGGTCCATTTGAAATGTGACCTCAGCTAGAAGGTGCATATCCCTTGTCAGCTGTAGAATGCCATGGGAGTGGGGGTTGGTTTTAAGGATGTGGCCCACGCTGAGCAAGTTAAGTCTCCCACATACATGCCCCCTCTCCAAGGAATAGTGTCATAAGGCAGTACTATATCCAGTCTGCTTTAAATTTTCCATCTGACCAAAGGCCTAATAGCATCCAGGGGACACATACACTTCAAGTATAAACATCCAAGCCCTGGCTTCCAAGAATTGTTCAGCATAGCTGAAACAGGAAATCTGTCTGTGAAGCTTGGCCTGAAAACGAAGCCCTGACAGAGGCCATCCCAGCACCCTTAGGTCGGGGACATCTTGGATCCACTATACATTTATAGGTCTCATGTGGCTAAACCCCAGAGGTGCCCCTTTACTTCAGGGCAGGATCCCTTACCTAGTCCAGTGGCCCCATATGCAGGGCGATGACTTTGAGACATGATTAGGAAGCCCGAGGCCAGAGATACCCTTGACACCAATCCTTTCCCTGACCACAGTATGTCATGCAACCCCATACTGGGCTGCAGAGGCACAAAGAGAAAGCAGAACCACCCTGCCCCTCAGGAAATGCAGTTACCATTCAGGCTACTGTTGCCACTTTTGTGGGTGGAGCTTCTTTAGTGTCCATCAGTCTTCTTGAAGGAAATGGGTGGTGCCAGCAGCTGACCTGTCTCTCTGTTATAAAAGCATTTTAATGAAACATTTTAAATGCCATATTCTCTAGATCTCTGAGCATTTGATGGCTGTCTGATTGTTTAGCATACCTTAGTATACAAAATTTGTCTTTAGTTACTTGCCTTAAGCACATAGGTGGCTAGGTAAAGCTTTATCCCTGTAATTAATTAAACTGTTTGGAAAACTGGATCCAAGCTGAGAGGCTGTGGAAGGATGTTTTACTCAGAGCCCTGCAGCCTGACTGTAACTGGTTTTAACTTAGTAGGTTAGACTTAAACCTGTAGAGGACAAAGAGGTAGAGAAAAACTCCCTTTGATAATAGAGGCTTAACCTTTATAAACAGCTCACAGGAAAGACTGGGTGGCATAAATATTTTGTTAGCTTGAAATAGGCATTTATAACCTTAAATGTTTACCACCATTTAAAGGCACCTAACAATTTAGAGTACAGTTGAATTTAAGTTGTATGAAGTTAGCTTACATTTACATCCTCCTCCTTACATCACCATTTCTCCTTATCTTCCATTCTCCGTTCTCTAAGGGATTGTTTCTGAACCTTTTCTAAGAGGGCCTGCAATTCCTCCTCAGACTGTGTCATCCTTATCAGACTCCCCTGTGCTCTTAACCTCTTCTGATCTTTCTTCTCATAGCATTTCTAGTTCAGCTTGCCCCTTTTCCATCGCCTCTCTACAGCATTTCTGGTCCTCAATGCAGCAATGCACTAACTTCCAAACAGTCTGACTCTGGAATTTAGTGTCCCTTGTTCCCAAGCTAAGTCAAGATCCCTGCCTAACTTGTTCCAGCATGCTAACTTAAGGTCTCCCGAAATGGCGAATCAAGGTGCAATGGCATTGCCTTCGCCCAGAAACCTTTCCAGTGTGTTTTTCTTTGAGTTTCTTTGACAAAAGTAGCTCCTGAAGAGCCAGAAAAAGTGGATGAGACTGAGATGTCCCCATTTTAAAAGATTTTACTATAGATGTGTAGTGGATACAAGATGGCCCTGACCTAAGGGTGCTTGGATTGCCTCTGTGCAAGGCTTCATTTTCAGGCCAAGCATGGCAGACAGATTTCCTGTTTCACCTATGCTGAACAATTCTTGGAAGCCAGGACTTGGATGTTTCTATTTGAGACATCATTTGTCCCCTGGATGCTGTTAGTCCCTTGGTCAGATGGGAAATTTCCAGCAGACTGTATATAGTACTGCCCTATGACACTATTTCTTGTAGAAGGGGCACATGGGTGGGAGCCAGGGTGGAGGAGGGGAGGAAGAAGAGGGAGGAGGGGGGGACAGGAGACTTAACCTTCTTGCAGCATAGCCTGCAAAAGCAGATCAGCAACATAATGGCCACCAGCAAGACCAGCAGAAGAATAAGCCAATTCCAGTTAAAGATAAAGCCGCCTCCTGCTGACATGATTGGTGTATTGATGGCTTTGCCTTGTGTTGTAGCAAGTGAAACTGGGTCTGGAACTTTTGCTTGTGGCTTGCTGGCTATGGCGCGCTGCTGCTGCAGCTTTTGTTGATGTCAAGGCTGCTGCTGCTTTTACTGATGTCAAGGTTCCTGCTATTAAGTGCTCCCTGTGACAAAAAGCAAGAGTGGCTTCTTCCGCTGGACTCATACCTTGCTTCCCATTTGTACACAAAAACTCTTCATTCATCAGGATTGGCTAGACACAAGGGCTACAGTGGAGTTAGTGACCCAGATTGGTCTTCAGCGAGAGCAGCCAATCTTGCCCAGCCCTGAACCTAGAGGAGGGTGACTCAGGATTTTCTATGGCCTGAGATCAGTTCTCACCGTGGCCTTGGTTGACATCACACTAGACTGAAGGTGATCAGATCTCTAAGACAGGCTCAGGCTGCTGGGTCTCCACAGATGTGTAGGGATAGGGGATGTGGCCTATCATTTTTCCCCTGCTCTGCCTGACAAAGTTTGCCCCTCCTCCCTCTGAATCCTGCTAACAACTCCAGACCTGTCACAAATGGGCCCAAAGCTTCTCCTTGGATTCTCCCCCTCCCCTTCTAGTCACAATGCATTGATCTCAGGTGCTTGGAGGACAGATGTGGAAATGGACAGATGTGTAGCACTTGAGGAGTAGCACTTTCTCAGGGGCCCTGTTGTGCTGAGTGTCCCACATGCCAGAAGGCTTCCCCACCACAGCTGGAGAGGAGAGGGGACCTGAGGACACTGCTAGGTTTGGGGACAAGATGGGCAGAGGGTGGGGACTGAGACTGCATAGATTTAAGTCCATATCAGCTGCTGGGTATATGATGCACTGGTACATATTTTGTTTGCTACTGGTACAAATTCTGGATTCCTGGACATGCATACGGAGCTGTCTTGTGCTCTCCATGTCCTAGACAGTGTCTGCCAGTCTCATACCTGTCCATGATGACGCTTTATAAGCTGCTACAGCCTACCTATGGTACTTGTGGTCACCTCCAGGCCTCTTGTGACCATCTTTCTCCCTCTAGGTGGATCTGCATCACCTCTGGGTTCTTACCTTGTTACTCCCACAGTTGGTTCTGGTGATGACAAGACTGTTGCCAATGAAGGAGATGCCCTTGTTCAGACTGACCTCAAGAGACACTTCTCTAATGCATGGAAGAGAGACTAGATGACGGGAGTACCCCAGAGACTCAGTTTGTTGAAAGTGTAACACACATCAGTCCTCAGTGTAATGATGCTGAAATTCAGCACAGGCCTCCCTGACAGTGAACAGGTGGGTAGAGCAACTCTACTACCCAAAGCATAAAGACTCAAGCACTGCAGGGATGTGAAGGCTGCAAATTAGGCCAGAAGGGGTCTTCATGTCATATGACCACAATGAGCAGGATCTAAGGAATCAGGGAGATATTCAAACACCGGTTTGAACCCTGGAACCCATCATCTTCTCCATCCTGCCCTCATCAGTGCCTGGGCACTGTGTACTCCTAAGAACCTCCAGGGTTACTAACAGAGTCTCGTAGGAAGGAAATGGAACCCATATAAGGCAGACAGGTGCTTATAGCAGAGGACACACCCCCAGTTTCGCTAAAGCTGGGAAACACAAATCTTGGAATTCCTAAAGAAGGACTTTAGCAAGGGACACTTCGCCAGTATGCTGTATCTTTGGTCCGGGGACAATTTATGGTGTTATCAGTAATATCTGAAGGGCTTTCATCTAAAAGAAATTGGCATACCACTATTAATAGGGAGCTCCTTCCTCCATTGTCACCCTCTGTCTGAGAGCTGACACTGGCTGATGCCTGCTTACTCCCTCTGCCTCTTTTTGTTCGGAGGGCAACTGTGGAGTTCCAACTCTGCCCCCTCCTGAACAGCACTCTGTTACCTAGCAAGCATATCCTGTACCCAAGGATCACTTGTTGGTGATTGAGGGAGAGAGCGAGAAAGACAGAGAGGGAGAGGAAGGGAGAGAGGGAAGACACACAGGACAATATAAAAGAGTGCAGTGTGCTGTGACATGGGAAGTAGAGGGGTGGGGCATCCTGGGGAGAGGTCAGATGCTCAGTTACTGGTGATGAGTCCCTTCTTTTAAAGATATAATTTCTTATTTAAAGAATAAGTGTTTATACATGAAATGCTTGGAATTTAGCTAAAGATACACAGTGGCGAGACTGTCGGGGAGCTACAAGGTGTGGATTGGGGAACTCCTGGGCAGTGGCTATGGGTGCTTCAAGCCCATGTACTTTTTGGTACATTTGTGTTTGGTAGACCATGTGCACTGTAACTGATTTCGTGGTGAAGTGCTGATGTCTGAGATGGGAGCAGCCAGGAAATGACCTTAGGGTTGGAGGCTCAGGGATAGGTGAGAGGCAAATGGTAAGGCACCTCCTAGGTTGCTGAACGTAGTGAGTGAGAAAGTGTGGGCTCTTGGAAGAAGTTTGGGTGGTACTTCTAGTGCAATGGATGTGTCAGGCGCCATGGAGGCTGCAGATAAAGGCAGCATGAAGCGCTGGTGGCCTGGGTACAGGGATAGGAGAAGAGGAGCAAGAATGGCAACCAGGTTTAGACCAAGGAAGTGTGTGGGCAGTTGTGATGTTTGCTGAGCTGGAGAATGCTCAAAAGGGAATAAACATTTTTCTTTTCCTCCTTTGGGAGTTTGAGGAATTCTGAAACTGTGGCTGAAGCCGCTAATCCTCAACACACATTCTATTCCCAGTCCCCTGAGCAGGGGCAAAAAGCCAAGAACTGAGCTGTATCCCCACTGGCTAGGCTTCCAGTTTCCCAGTCCTTTGTTTCCCCCTGTGTGCTGTAATGAATGACTTTCCAGAAAGACCTGCTGGACATCTTTCATGCTCAGTTAGGAGGCTCTGCCTGTCGCATCTGTGGAGGCCATCTTGTGGGATTAGAACCTCAAGAAGGGGAACAACAAAAGGCTAAATGGATGCTGTAGTGAGGACAGGCCAGTGTCATGCCAGGCTCCAGATGCCTTTGGGAGCTGATTCTTCCACTGTTTGCGTGAAGACAGATTAGGATAGGCCTATAGATTCCCCATTGTGCGTGGTCTGCAAAGCAGAAGGCATGGCTGACTTTGAGAAATGATTCTGAATGGTAATGTGTACCTCATGGGTACTGGGATACCAATGCATTACTTACCAACAACCCTGGAGTCAGTGAACGTGAACCTGCAAATAACTTGGCTCAGGTCATTTGTATTTTTAAATCCTCATCCCTTGAAATTCACTTGATAGGGATCTGCATGGCGAACATTAAAGTGTTGGAGCAGGAGACTTAGGTGCCATGTTCTCTCTGCTCTCACCTTTCATGAAGGGCTACCTTGAAGATGGAATTCTCAGGCCCTTATCATACAGAGACATTGTGTGGACCATCATCTATGGTCACTTAGTATCCATGCTAATGTAGCTAGGGAAGGATCCTGAGAAGTTAGGAGTCCTACTGCAATCAGTGATGCAACAAGTCCAAAGTCATGAGAGTCCATCCCTGTTCTGAGCTATGCCAACTTAGCTGAAATCTTCCTGCTTGGAGACCTCACACACTCCCGAATCCACATGGGCACTGTAGCAGAGGGCAGGGCCCTATCTGCACAGGGTTAGGGATCAGCATCCACCGTGTTGACTGTGATACTGAGCATGAAGTCTATCCATTCTTTTCTGTGTTTCTCTGGTGTGCTAATAAAGACCCCAAGACCAAGGACATAAGGGATAGGTCTGGTCCTTGAACCACCCAAGAAAATACCTAAGAGGATTTGGCTCCTTAGACACAGGTCAAGTCCCTGATGCACACGAGAGAGTCCCTCACAGGAGATGCCCTGTCTCAGACACAGTTCTAGTACCTGACCCACTAAAGGGAGTTCTTCACAGGAGGTGACCCCCATAGATATAGGTCTGGAGTCAATGCAGCTTTCTTCATCCTCATTCACTTGCCCATCGCACTGGGGTTTAGCAGGGTCTTTCCAACACCTGTGAACACCTCCCTGACACTGACACAAAATGAAAAGGACAGAGTAGTGAGGATGGCTGGGTGGGTGAGACCATAGGCAGGATTCTACCTTTTCCTCATTTGCCTGCATAGCTGCCTCGGGGGCTGAGAGCCAGCTCTATCCTCCCTTCTGTGTTATCCTGACACCTCAGCGTAGTAGAGCAAGGACCCTCATTTACAAGGACCCTCCCCAGACTCCATAGCACACCTGTTGGCTCAGTGCTACCTCAAGAAAACAGCTAAATCTAATTCATTTCTGGTGCTGGCACCTACCTTAGGTTTCCCTGAAAGGGACAACTGTTTGCCCACGAAGGCCAACATTTTAAAAGTCCAGGGACTGAACTATATATGCGTGCCACTTAGGGCATGTAAACCCATGTGCCCTTTAGAAATACTACATACTTAATCACCCATATCGGACATCATGAAAACACACACACACACAATACACACACACACACTCATACACACCCCTGTCAAGATTTTTTTTTTAATACAATATATGTACACACAATTACAAGTAGACATACTTGTAAAGAGTACGGCTTTTCCTCCCACTCCTGGTCTTGTCCCACAGCCGCCAGCCCCAGTTAACACACTGAGTCTCTGTATTAGATACAATTCTGTTGGCCCATTACTTGTTTCTTATAGGCTAGCTCTGTCTTAAGTATTAACCCATTTCTATGTATTACTATATGGTCTTACCTTGAGAGGAGGAATGGCAGTTCTGTTCTCTGCAGGCTCCCCATCTTGACGCTCCTTCCTACTTCCTCTTTCCTCCTTGTCTCCTAGTCCCGCCTACCTAGCTTTCCTATTGGCCAACAGTGCTTTATTCATTAACCAGTATGACAAACATATACAGAATGACATCTCCCATCACATACTACTTTTCTACTTAAAACAACACTACACTTTATTTCACTCTCAGTTATAAACACATTACACAATTATTATACATAATATTCATATGTAAACGACAACATAAATACATGATATAAAACCCATGAATATGTAGTAGACACTACAAGTTACATAAAAGCTCAGACATGTTGTATATATCATAAAAACACATCATGTGGCCCTTACACATTATATGCCCTTCCACACAATACATCACATCACAGAACACCCTAACATACATAGCACAGTCATTATCACACTTTCTCCTGACACGCCTGTTTTAGCCACTTGCGCCACAGCCTTTGACAATGTTCCAAACATTCAGACTATTTTCCTGCATCTATTTTCAAAGGCCTAAGAACCACACCGTCAGGGATTAGCTACAGCATCACTCCTGATGCCAGTTTTCTGTATTAGTTACTTTTCTGGTTGAGGTTGTGACAAAATGCCAGAAAAAAATCAACTTAAACTGATTTTAGTTCATAGTAAGCGTGCAGTCCTTCATGTAAGGGAAGGATGCATGGTGGCAGGAACATGAGGCATGGGGTCATATTGCATCCACAATCATAAATGATAGAGTGGAGAATGCCAGATCTCCCTTCCTTTCATCTTGTTATTAATCAGCTTGGGATCTCAGACCAATGGATATTGCTGTCTGTATCTAGAGTGGTTTTTCTCACTTCCAGTTTACTCAGTTGAAAAACTCCCCTTATGGCCATGGTAATTGGTTTGTCTACTATTCTAGATTCTATGATCAATACTATCACTATATACATTACATGTACCACATACGTCATGGAAGTACCACACACATAATTGACATCCCCTATAACCCTCCCTCAGAAACAGTATCACAACATATACATACTCATGTAAATGTACACACTCTCTTGAGAAACACCATTTGCCCATGTCTGTGACCCCTCAGCTCTTACCTTTTGTACACACATAGGAATGCTTCACAGAAAACACCTGAATACAGGACTTGGAAGCAATCTGAGAAAGGGAGATGGAAATGGAAATGGAAAAGGGCAGGACAGTAAGCCCCAGGGAATTCATTCAAGGCCCTCCAGTCTTTCCATCCCTCTTATTTATCAAAGATGTCTTGCAGAACAGTTAACCCTTGTTTTGTTTCAAAATTTTGATCTGGGCTGTCTGCAACTTGGGCCATCTATGACAGGATGTAACATTGGATGTAACATACTTGGGGCAGGAACTGTTGCTCTCAGGCCATGGTGAACCGAGGGTGTCAGCACTCTCTTGATTTCATTCAAAGCCCAAATGTAGGCAGTTCAAAGCTCTCCTGCCCACTCTACATAGTAAATTATGTTTTGTTTAACCTAGTGAGCTGCCCTTTTACACAGCCTAATTCTACCCTATAGCACCTTGGGTAGATGAGAATCCCTCCTTCTTGGCACTGTAAAAATGCTTCATAGTCTTGCTCTGATAGCTAGCCAGGGGCACTTGGTAACTTGATCTGACTTTCTTGCCATTTGCCATAGTGATACACACCCACAGTGAGAACAGTGGCCCACTACTTTATGGAAATGTTGGCCTAAAAGAAAGAAGATGCTGAAAAAGTAAGTCCCCTAAATACCAGAGAGTAAAGTGCTCACACTTGTGGCCTCGACTCAACAGGGTCTGCTTAAAATGCTTGTCCATCATAGCCCAACAGTCATTGCAATTATGACTGATTTTACATTGTTCTCTTCAGAGGAAGCAAAAAGTGGGTGAGCTTCTTAGGGGACACACTAGGAATGGCTCAGTGAGTGATGCTGCAAATGCAGTGCTGTCCACTGCTGCAAAGCTTGAATTGTCCCTCTGTGTTTGGTGTCATAGGGTGTAAGGAAGACGTGTGCACTATATTATACAGAGGTGGTGAGACCATACCATTAGGCCTGACCATTTATATCCTGGCTGTGGAAAAGTCTAAGTGCAGTCTAGTTACTGAGCTGTAAACCCAGCCTCTCCCTGGGCTGCGGAGAAACAGGAGGGACTCCTTGATGATGATGCCTTGTGAGGCATGTGGAATCTGTGTCCAGCCAGCTTCAGGCACAATGTTATGGATATATTACTGAACAGTAGGCCCACCAATTAACAAGTGCAATTAACATACAAAAAAAAAAAAAAAAAAAAAAAAAAACTTTCAAGACTTGTAAAACTAGCTTGGTCAGTATTCCTGCTGAATGCAAGGCTGCACCTGATAAGCAGAACCCAATGATACACTCTCTCAAGATAGATAGACACAGTCCTAGACTTCATGATGCCCACAAGACACTATATAAGCATATACGTATGTATGAGACCAACAGCAGATGGTCTGCTCTGCATATCAGGAGAGACCCCACTTTGATGTGCCACGGTGATGGAGAGTATCCCTAGCATCCTCACCCTTGAATCAGAGACTTGTGTTAGTCACTGGACCTGGCCTTCACCTAAGATACTTTGCATATATTAGCACTTTGAGAAGATAGGCATAAGATTGTAGTTAGGAATTTATAGTATGAGCCTTGTATGATAACCCTCAACATAATTAAATACACCTTCTCTTATACTAACTACCCCCTTCCTTGCCACAGAATCCGATTCAGAAAGTCTTAGTGACCTGACCGCGGGACCTAGTTATTCATGGGTCGAGTTGGGCTAGAACATGAAAAATAATAGGAGAGAAAGAAGGGAAGGAGACCAAGCAATGCTTCTTAAGGTCTAACTTCATCAGGCACAAAGAGGGGTTTTTCAGGCAAAGCGGGAGGGGAGTGAGGAGGGGTAGCTGTGCTGACTCTGGGGCTCTGGCAGTTCTCAGTCCATTGTTATCTGCTTATCTCAGTTCCTGAAGTAAACAGACTGCCCATGAGCAGTTTCCTATTTTGCCAAAGATAAGGCTCAGCTAGAGCTATGGCATAAACAACTTTGCAAGAGGATGTGGCTCAAGGCTGGCTGCAACTCCAGGCCGGCTCCTAACATATCCCCTATTTTTTTTATTTTTATGGAGGGTCTGTCTTAGGCTGCCCGGTGGGCTCCCACAATCGGGACCCTGGGGATGGGCTTGTCACTATGTGACAAATGGGTGGTGGACCTCTGTCTTAGGCTGCATAGGGTGCATCCGGCCTCAGCACTCAAGGACATGGTCAAAAATCGGGCAAGAAACTTGGGCAAGAAGAGTGGGCTCCTGAGAGACGGCCCTATGCTACTCCCGTCATTGAGATACCTACAGCCAAATAGGAGGGCCTGCATCCGGGATTTGTGGCACCGCGACATTCCCGTCATTGACGTCTCCATATTTGGAGAGAACCAGGTCCTCTGTTGTTCGAGTCCTGTGAAATCAAGTCCTTGTCTAGGGGGATCAGAACTGGCATTGTCACCATCCTCAACAGGTTCCTCAGGGGAGCCCTGTTCCTTTTCCAAAAGCTGATGGTAGTGACAGAAATAGGTTTTTCTGCCATGGAATCAATTTGAGTTAATTTCTGGAATGCCCAAGGCCCAAAAGTCAGCAGCAACATAATCCCACAAATGGTCCCAGGAAAGAAGGAAACAGGGTAGAAAGCCAAGGGGAGGTGGAAAGCCAATTTTTATAGCAGGTCTCACCTGTTCTGGCTGTTGTTTACATTCCTCAAGATTTTTCTGCATTCTATCTCAGCTGTCTTCCCACTAAATGGGTTGGGTCTTATCAGCATAAAAGCAACATTCCTCTCTGAGTGCTGCACAAATTCCTCCTTGTTGTAAAAACAATAGGTTTAAGCCTTGTCTGTTCTAGGAACTGACCCCTGAGAGAGACAGTCAGACACAAACACACACACACACACACACACACACACACGGGGGGAGAGAGAGAGAGAGAGAGAGAGAGAGAGAGAGAGAAGGTAATTATGCTTCAAAGGACTCAGGTCCCGTTTCCTCTGTTCTGAGCATCTCACCAACTGACCTGGCAGCCACTGGGCCTCATCTTCTTCCTGCAAGAAAACACAAACATCCCCTCTACCCCCCTCAACACCCCTCAACCACATATTAGGTCTGCGTGGGCCCTTTCCATAGTCTCCTGTATGGATCTTTCCATTTGACTTGAGTAATAGTCTCTTGAGTTCCACATGTCAGAATCTGTCTGCCAGAGATTGCTCATAGGCACCCACATTCAAAAAAAATTTAAAATGAAGAGGCATGATGTAATGGATCATGTGGAGACTGGAGACATGACTCCCTTCCTCCTTATAAGTTGCAATATTAAGGGAGCAATATTGTGGAGCATGCTCCACAATTTTTTGCTCTTGGAGGATTATATGGAATGCCTGTTATATGTTTAATTTTTATTGGGCACAAATTGTTGAAATGCTTTACTAGTATATCCAGATCCATTGTCTTCCTTTATAATTTTTTGGAACTCCCATGTGAGCAAAACATTTTAAACAGTGACTTACCACATGCTTAGTGGCTTCTCCAGTTTGTGCAGTGGCCATTAAGAAGCCTGAATATAGATATCGACTGTCACATGCACATACTTTATTCTGCCCAATTTTCCAATATGAGTGACATCCATTTGCCATAAATGAGTTAGGAAGCAAGGCCACAGGGATTTACATCTATATTAGTTCCTGGTAAATATTGTGGGCACACTAACAGCTAATGTTTGACAATTTGATGAGCAGTCTCTTCAGTTAAACCAAACTCTTTTCTTAGACTATTCCTATTTTGATGAGGACGCCACCTTCTTAGGGGAGGCTGACAAATGAATGCAATATATAGGGACCGTTTACCAAAAACCAGTGGTGGGTGAACAACTGGAGGAAAGTACAAGTGGTAAGGAAGAGGGGTGTCCCATAATCTAGGCGGCAAAGATGATGGACTTTTTCAATGCTTTTTGAATAGCAATCGGATGGCCTCTTTGGCCTTGGTGTAATCTGTCTGGAAGAGGTTGGAGCTGATCCCCTGGAAGAATATCATATATGGTTTAAGCTTCCCTGTTTTAATGGAAATAGGAGGAGGATCCATTGAACGTCCCCCTAAAACATTTTCCGATCTTGAAGAGTTTTTAAATTTGAATAATCAATTTGGAGCCTTTTAGGCCGGAGAATGGTCTGTTGGATTCGGTGAGCCTAGTTAGGTGTAAGGAGGTTTCTTTTGAACATTCCTTCGGGGCCCTTTTGAACATTCTCTGGGCCCAAAATAAATCCGCGAGCCTCCAGGAGCTCCTGTAATTTAGCAAACACTTCAAGACATCTCTCCTCAGCA